>NC_044984.1:16787688-16997480 GCF_008728515.1 Papio anubis | reverse complement strand
AGCTGCATCCATGTCCCTACAAAGGACACAAACTCATCCTTTTTTATGGCTGCATAGTATTACTTGGTGTATGTGTGCCACATTTTCTTAATCCAGTCTATCATTGATGGGCATTTGGGTTGGTTCCAAGCCTGCTATTGTGAATAGTGCGCAATAAACATACGTGTGCATATGTCCTTATAGCAGCATGATTTATATTTTTTAAATTACACTTTAAGTTCTAGGGTACATGTGCACAACATACAAATTTGTTACATATGTATACATGTGCCAGGTTGGTGTGCTGCAACCATTAACTCGTCATTTACATTAAGTATATCTTCTAATGCTATCCGTTCCCTGTCCCCCACCCCACAATAGGCCCCGGTGTGTGATGTTCCCTACCCTGTGTCAAAGTGATCTCATTATTCAATTTCCACCTATGAGTGAGAACATGCGGTGTTTAGTTTTCTATTCTTGCAATAGTTTGCTGAGAATGATGGTTTCCAGCTGCATCCATGTCCCTACAAAGGACACAAACTCATCCTTTTTTATGGCTGCATAGTATTCCATGGTGTATATGTGCCACATTTTCTTAATCCAATCTGTCACTGATGGACATGTGGGTTGATTCCAAGTCTTTGCTCTTGTGAATAGTGCCGCAGTAAACATACGTGTGCCTGTGTCTTTATAGCAGCATGACTTATAATCCTTTGGGTATATCCCCAGTAATCTACTATTGTGTTTAACTTAAGTTTCAAGAAGTAAATCAGCAATCAGAACTGACGACTTTATGATTTATGTATCTTCTTGTTGCCTGTTTCAGATGAATTTTAGACGATTGACTGTGTCCTTTTATCATGTTCCATCAATGCTGTTTTAGTACTGGAAATTCCAGTAAGCCATTTTTATTTTTATTTTTTCACTTGAGCCTCTAGACTAACATTTGGGAAAGTATTTCTTTACCTTGGGCTCCGAAAGCCTCCAGATTGTGCTGGCTATTGAGATACTCTCAATAACAACTCTTTTTGTCAGGGTGTCTTTAGCATGATAATAGAACAAATCAGAAATGAGTTTTAAAGATATTGTAGGGCATGTGTCTTAACTAGTTATTACCATCCTTCAATAGGTTAAATTATATGGCAGATATCAGTCACTAGAAAACAATGCAGGACTTTCCTATTTATAATTAGAAGTTATTTTTAATAACTTACATTTGAAGCTGTATCAATGAATTCCTGGTTTCTAGCTGTAATTCCCACCTGACATTTTAATGCAATACCTGCGTTCATGAGGGATCAGAATATGGATATGACATTCTCTGAACCTGAATTGCTGTCCTTGGGCAGTTTATCGTTTCATTATCGCATTCTATAAGAAAGGCTAATATTCTTCTTGGAAAGTTAGGGGACACATTCGAACACATTTTCTATAAGATATAAATAAGTTTTACATATTTTTATGCTAATTTTGCATATGATAAGGTTTTATTGTTTCCTAAATACTGTATTTCTGATTATGTCAAACCTTGATTTTCTACTTATACCTCGGAAATCAAGGCTGTCAGACATATTCTGGCCTTATCCGGTAATCTATTCCTTATTTACCCATTGGCTCCCTATTACTCTTGTAGTTTCAGGAACTTCATTCTATTAAATTGTTTTCCAATTTAAGACAACACTACTGAATTAGAGAATATTTGAGATGGAATGCACTAGTCTCCTCCCTCCTGGATATAGACTTATACTAGGGGACACTTAGTATATAAGGTTAAATACTTATGCCCACTGATTTTCCAGAAATTTATTAATTATTCTCAAGAGTGAATTGTCTTCTCTTTTCCTTCATTCAATCCTATTCATTTCTCAACTGTTGCTCTTCTCATTCACATAGAATACTGTTCATTTCAGCATCTGTTTTTAAGATCTCATTTAACTTTTTCCATAATATATTTGTCTTAATCTAATTCTTTGGAACTCCCAACCCACTATTGTCAACTACTAAGTAAACCATCTAGCTTGTCCAATCTCTCATGGGAGGAGGCTTTCAGCCTAAGAAAACATATCACTAATTCCCATTGTTGGAGGGGGAAACAACACCAGAGATGAAGCACCTTAATTAAAGTGAGGTTAGAGTCAAGACATAGTCATGTTTGGTTTTCTGACCCTTTTTTTTTTTTTCTGATCATGCTCTTCTAGGAGAGTAGTCTTTAAGTGTTACTATCATCAAAATGTATACATTTAAAATACTCCACCACTAAGAATGTGTCTATCTCATGACCAGCCTGGCCAACACGGTGAAACACCGTCTCCACTAAAAATACAAAAAACTAGCTGGGCACGGTGGCAGGCGCCTGTGATCCCAGCTACTCAGGAGGTTGAGGCAGGAGAATTGCTTGAACCCAGGGGGCAGAGGTTGCAGTGAGCTGAGATCACACCATTGCACACCAGCCTGGGCAACAGAGTGAGACTTCGTCTCGAAAAAAAAGAAGAAGAAAAAAAAGAATGTATCTATCCATCTACCTAGCAAAGGTAAATACCATAGCCACAAATGTGAATGTATAATCTTTGACTAATGTGGTTTGCTCTCAACAAGAAGGATATACATCCCTTTATCATTCTGCTGTACTGTTCTGGTTTCTGAGTAAGGTTCAGCCCTCTAAATCCCAGCTCACATTTCAGCAATCATTCTTGCCCTCATGTGCCATCTAATAATATTTATCACTCAGAAAGCAAGATTCAACTTTAATCAGGGAGAATAGTAATGACATGTCCTAAAATTGTTGTGTATATACACTTATATAACAGAATAGTTATTCTATGTATACGAATACATGATTCTCTGCCTATTTCAACTATGCTTTTATGTAACATTTAAATCAACTCTTTTTCTGTTTAACAACTTCACTAATTTGAAATAAAACAGAAAAAATAATGAAATATTTCAAATATATTTAACAAGTAATGAACAGAAGAGTGTGCTATTGTCTTTCCCATCAGTCCTATTCTTTAGATGACCTTACTGTCAGTGGGTAGCCGCCTTTCATTTGAACAATGGGTATACTGTATATTAAATAAAGGGCAAAAAATGAGCAGAGTTAGAAACTGGTAAGAATTTCCCTTTTGCGATTTTTGGACATAAGAGTGACAGACATAAACAGATAAAAAAGTATGATCAATATTAGAGATACCCACTAGTTAAGCCAAAGAAACCACTGTTGTGCTCTAAAATAGCTTCAAATTGTTTAAGCCTAAAAACTAATGCATGCTCCAAACTTATATAAATGAGAATCAGGCTGAAAAGTCTGAGCAACCGCAAAAGCTAGCCTACTCTTCAACACACCGTTCAGATGTCACTGAGAAGAAAAAGACAACAGAGAATCTATTAGCTGGAGGAGCAGGGGGCTCTGGAAATGTTTACCAGAGATCACACTCAGGTCTATTTAATGTGTTTGCCATTGGACTTGTTTCTGAACATCATGGAGAAATCTACACAAAACCAAGTGATTGGCCGGGCGCGGTGGCTCACACCTGTAATTCCAGCACTTTGGGAGGCCGAGGCGAGCGGATCCACGAGGTCAGGAGATGTAGACCACCCTGGCCAACACTGTGAAACCCCGTCTCTACTAAAAATACAAAAAAATTAGCCAGGTGTGGTGGCGGGCACCTTTAGTCCCAGTCATACGGAAGGCTGAGGCAGGAGAATGGCGTGAACCCGGGAGGCGGAGCTTGCAGTGAGCCGAGACCGCGCCACTGCACTCCAGCCTGGGCGACAGAGCGAGACTCCGTCTCAAAAAAATAAAAAAATAAATAAAATAAAAATAATAAAAATTTAAAAAACCAAAAACAAGCGATTCTGGACTTTGAGCTGGATAGGACTTCAGGTTTCCTCCTGAGAAAAGAGTGTCAGCATATTTTCTACATGGCAAGAAATGTGCAAATGGATATTTGATTACCAGTAGGCAAACTAAGATAGAGAATGTTAGCTGACACCACATTTCCTCCATGGTCCTGTATCTACCCTACTTTGGATAGTCGTGGTCATGGAACTGAATTTTGGCTGAGTTCTAGTGGAAATGCTGTAAAAGTTGCAGGCCATTTTCACTTCTCTGATTGGAATGAGTGATGTTTGGGAACCATGGAAGCTGCATGTTGAAGATAAAAGGGCCTGGCTTCCCAAAGGACTATGTAAAGGACATCATTAATCTAGAGTGTTTTTAAGAAACACAAAACTTTGGTATTTAACCACCTGTGATTTTGCAGTCCATTTGATATCATAACATATTGAGGACTCATTGTTATATTTTGTTGGCAAAAAATGGGGCTTTTTCCTCTAATATAGTACCATGATCTATGGGATTAAAATCAGTGTCAAATGCGGTCATATCTTACTAAAACATTATATATTATTTACTTAGAAAAGTACCAAAATTTTGCTTCTTCTCTGATTCCGTTAAAATGTGAGAAAATAATACAGTTTTTGAAGCAGGAGCTCTTTAAGAATTCAAAGAAATTGGAAAACAAGCTATTTTCCACAGTTTTAGGCTTAACAGGGATATATAGAACATTTCAATATTTCTAATTAAACTGACAGAGTAGGTGATGATAGCATCTGTTTTTCTGTAATAAAACCTATTGATGTTGCTGACCTGAATGTTTCTTATCTGCAATAGACAACAAATGAAGATAAGCCAAATTTAAATGGAAGAAAATGGAGAAAATGTCACCACCAAATAGCTAGTTTTATAAGTTTAGTATTACTCCTGTAGAATTTTTTTCAAGAAACTTTTAACAAGCATTAGTTCAATGAATCAACAAATATTTCAGAATGTTCAAGAGATATTTGAATATAGATAAGAAATGTGCTGCCATTGTCTCTTGTATCTCTCAAAAACATATTTTGGTAAAAGATTTAGTCTCCTTAATGGAATCCAACTTTTAAGTCACAAGTAAATGGAAATGTTAACCCCTTTGTACCCACTTAACATTTTTCAAGTTTTGTTTTTGGTGTGTTTGTCAAAGATGGGGAAAAATAAAAAGCTTAGGAGAATAACTAGATAACTCTGCTCATCATATGTGCAGTAAGTGCAATGGAGCCACCTTGTGGCTAACCCTCAAAACCTGACCCAAAAAAGTACACTCAAAGAAATAAATCTGGCTATAATAAACAAAGTGGTTTGCAATGTTTGAAATTAAAGAAGCTTTTTTTTTTTTTAAATACAGAAACAAATGTTTCATAAAAATCAGTCTTGTTTCTAATCAGAGGATTGAATCTGTAATCATCGCCAACTCCCACAGTTTGACTATAAGATGAAGGCAGTGTCAACAGATGTGTCTAAGCAAAACAAACACACTAAGAGCTAGTCCTTTCAGGCATCTCAGACGTAAATTAAGCATGAAAAACATAATGCTAACTTAACTTGTAATTGTGACAATCAGAACCAAAAATTATATCCAGGCTGGGCAAGCAGCACGTGCTCTTCCGTCTCTGTAAATATGCTGTTTATTTTCTCATTTTTATATATTTTTTCCAACTAAAGCAAATATTTAACATAGCATTTGTATTCTTTTTATTACTATCAGGTTTGCATTTTGTTTTCACCATATTTCTACACAAGATTGTCTTATCTTTTGACCTTTTTGGGTGGATTGCAAGTGAAAACCGTGTTTGATATGAGTAATTTATGCAAAAAATGAGGAATATGGAGGTCGGCCACTAGGGGGAGAGCAAATACAGTTCTGTGATAGCTGGAGAACTAACAGAAGGGAACATGTATTGAGTCTACTTTCTGTGGTCCTTGAGGTTTGACATTTTTTACATATGTTGTTATGAAATCTTACAATAGCTTTGAGGGTAGGAGTCATTTACCCTACTTAAGGCTCACTAGCTTTTATGATGCTCCGGAATGTTGTGATTCGTGCAGCAGACAGAGTTAGCAAATGTTGGAGCTTAAATTAAAATCCAGGCATATATTCTCACTCCCCAGCCAGAGTTGCTGGTATTTTCTGATAATAGCAAAAAGAAATTGAAAAAAAAAGATGGCAACAGTGGGGGAAAAAAGTTTTTGTTAATTCTATTGTTTTCTGACACCTCCTCCCCAACACACGCATGTAAACATCTGCACGCACATGTACTTGCATGGGCGCACACTAAGACCAATGACTCTCTGTGTAAGTGAGACCTACCGGAAATGGGCAGGGAGGAAATCACTAGAGGTGGCGTCAGGAGGAGTAACCTGCAAGCCACTGGCCAGAGTCTTCCCTTGTGAGTGATCCTCTGATAGAAATGGGATCAATATTGAAAGAGCAGAGAGGAGCAGAGGTGAGAAGACATGCTCAATTTTCTGCAATTGTGAGTGATGCAGAGATGTTTTTGACAGCTGAGGATTTGGATAAATTTAGCTTCCATTACACCTTATATATTTTTAATGTTTGTTGTTTTGTTACAATCTTGCTTTAACAATGTCTACAAATGTGTAGTTTTAAGTTTAAAATGGAATATTTTTCAAGTTTTGTTGGGTGAAATTCAAAGTTAAAAGATGTGGTATATGAAATTATTGTCACCTTGTAACAAAGCTTGATGGATAAAGGTCAATTTGCTAGGGAAATGTTCTAAACATTTTCTCTATTAGAATACCTGGTTTTCTTTCAGTCTTCATGTAGGAAGGAGATAAGGATATATCTGACACCTTATATTTGATGATAGCTAACTTATTTTTCCCTAGGTCGTGCCATGTTAGATTACAGAAACTTTTCTAGTTACTGATTATAACTGGAATTAGTTTTATTCGACATAATTTTTTTTAAAAAACTAATTTGAGTGTAGTTTCTTTAGACTTCAGAGTAGCTGAAAGCCACCTGCAAGTTAAAGAAATTTAAAAAAAACCCTGATATCTTGTATATTAAAAAGAGAATATCTGCTTTCAGAGAATGCATTTGTGATACCACTATTATAAAGTATTATAGAGACAAAGGTTTAAAAAGTATGTAGCATTTCTAATACAATACTCTTAACTGTGTAAGAGATAAGTTTAATTAAATAAGAAATAAAGAAAAATAATAATTAAATAAGAATTAAATAAGAAAGAATGTTTTTGCTATTTTCTTATTGTCTTTCTAGACATCTGGAATGTTGCAGATCAAATTCTGTTACAAAAAAATGCAAGTTAAAGAAATTAAAAAAAAAAAACCCTGATATCTTGTATATTAAAAAGAGAACATCTGCTTCCAGAGCATGCATTTCTGATACCACTATTATAGAGTATTATAGGGACAAAGGTTTAAAAAAGTATGTAGCATTTCCAATACAATACTCTTCTTAACTGTGTAAGAGAAAAGTTTAATTAAATGAGAAATAAAGAATAAATAAGAATAATTAAATAAGAATGTTTTTTCTATTATTGTCTTTCTAGACATCTGAAATGTTGCAGATCAAATTCTGTTACAAAACAATGCTAAGGGAAGTGTATTATCTCCTATCAGAACACACACACACACATTTTTTAAAACAAAAGATAAACTCCAGCTGATTTCGAGCTTCCTCACTTCAAAAAATATTTAAAGTAAACATAATTTCAGTACAGCAAGATTTTGCAAACAATCTATATTATTCACTGTACGAGTCAAGCGTAACTTCAATTCTGTATCCTGTCTTCATTTGCGGTTGTATAATAGCGCTGATGCTTAAATACAGTATAACCTTATTTTCTTTTTAATTTGGAAATGTATTGATGTTCCTGTGATAATCACATCTTAATAATCACAAAGCCATGATTGAATACTGCTAGATGCCTGTGGCATATTAGGTACATCATCTTGCTCAGCATCTGTTCCACTTCCTAGTGTTCTGTCTTATATACTATACAGATAAAAAGCTACAGATGGCATTTCCAGGACTACCTTTTGGCAAGAGTTCTGGATGTGTTTTGGCCCTATTCATCAGGTATACTCATATAAGACTTGAATTCAGAACTAACCTAAGTAGAGAATGGTGCCTAACATCAGTTTGGCTAGTGAAGTGTAGCTCTGGAACTATTTATTCTGGTGAATCGTCTTTATTTTTGGATCACAGCCCACAGTGTCTTCTCCATACTGGCAACCGTAGTGCTGGTTTTCTCATCTCCAGATTCCAGCTAGTTTGCGTGATCGTAAAGTCAGAATGTGGGAGAGCAACATCTTGCTTTAGTTTATTTTTAGTTTCCTGATTTTGTCAGAGACAGAGTAGTGGTCAATTCTGTGATGTGATCTTGAAATTATTAGAAATTATTTTGAAATTATTAAGTAGGCCCAATCAACAGCCTCCTTTTCCAGAACTTCCAATGATCTTGTTAGCACTTCATTTCTTCCATCAAATACCTTTCTGCATCAAATAGAGCAGGTTCTGTTAGCTGCAAACAAACCCCAGTTCATATTGGCACTTTCACGACAAAAAGTTTAAGTGCTAAAACGAGAAAAGTTCTGAAAACAGTTCTGAAGTCTTTTGCACAAATTACATGTCAGAATAGAGTATCAGTTAAAGTTGATAGAGTGAGAGAGAGAGAGTGTGTGTGTGTGTGAGAGAGAGGGGATAGATAGATCATTTCATCCCAAGAAAAAATGCTACATCTAGGGACTAGAACTGAGTGAGGAATTTGAAAGGATTTAGAACGTAAATCTGAATCTGCTCGAAGACAAGCATTATTTAGTCTCTGCAGTCTAATCTCAGTTACCTAGGAAAGCAAGCTCTCTGCCTACTTATCACCCGTTTTTAAAGTAAAAAAAGACCCTGTAATATTTCTCTCCACAAAAGATTGAGAGTATTTTTCTCATCAGTATTTGTTTTGTTAAGATAAATCTGCAAAAGCATTAGTCTAAAGTTATTGTATTCTAAATCTTAGAATCACAGATTTGAGAATTCTCTCAGGTGGTCTCTGACAATCTGAAATTAAATTCTATATGTTGCATATGTAAATACGAAAAATTTTCAAGTGGGTAGGTCATATCCTAATGTGGGTGATCTCTAGACACTCAAAAGTTCTCATGGTCAGAAGAAGACCGAGAACCAAACAGGAGTCTGGAGACCATGCATAAAAATCCTGTTCTCTACATTATAGTCGTATGTCCTATGTACAAGCGAGAATTCCTATTCATATGGTATTGCATTTAATTTTTATTATAATTTTGTATAAAGCATTAATAATATTCATTGGATTTTCACAATAACCTTATGGCACAAGTATTTTATTTCTATTCGATGTCCAGTTTAAGTTAGGAGGCCAAATATTTGTATTTATTTAGTTGTTACTCAGTAGAGCCAGGTTTGAAATTATAAAAGTCATTGATTGACTCAAATATAAACATGACTTAAATTTGTGGAAACCTATAGAATTATTTCCTGTGATTTGCAATAACTGGTTGTAATTATTTTTTAAAAATTTAAATCAATAAAGTAATTACATGATAGCCTAACGTGGGTGAATCTCATAATGTTGAGTGAAAACAGAGAAATGTGTAGTATATAATTTTATTTATGTAAATTTCAAAACAAATCTACAATGTTTCTTTTGAAATGAAGGTGGCTGGTCATATTTGGCAGGGGCTTAAGAGGGCTTCCCTGGCCTCAATAATGTTTTAATCTTTACCTGTTTTTTGCTAAATGGCTTTGTTCTTTTTAATGATGATTTATTTTACTGTGCATTAATGATTATTATTTGTGTTGTACTTCAAGGAGATTTATTTTTCAAATTCCTAAATAAGAAATTTATTTTTATTTAGATGCTCCAAATATTATCTTCAAACACTACATTTATATTAACTACTTGGTCAAGCTCTGTGGTTTCCCCTTTCTTTCACTGTTTTCCTTTCTACCTTAAATCCCTTTAATATTCTTTCTGGATCATTTATGTTTAATTACTTTTGAGGTCACACCTACTATTCTAAGAAAAGAAGTCCCTTAAGACATTTGATCTGGGCATTTGTTAAAGGAAGCCTATGGGCTTGCTTATAGGCCAGGTAGAATGTGGGAGGTAACAGTAGTCTGAATTGATCTTTCATTTATTTGATCTTTTATTCATTTGGCATTTGATCTTTCATTTATTTGGCATCATCCCCATCATTTCCAAGGCTTCAAAATTCTATAAAATAGATTTTATACTTCTGTGTTCAGAATTATTTTTTGTCACATACCTCAGATTTAAGAGGAGACTTACCTAGTAAATTTTATCCTGACATTTTCTACTACTCTGTAGGCTGGCTGTGCAAGATTGGGATTTCTGATGCTACTTCTTTCTAGGAACCAACACCTAAATTTGAGAAAACCTGCGATTTGATGATATGGCATTTGTCCTTAGAATGATGCAAGTCTAAAAAGCTAAATTTTTCATTTAGCTGAAAATAGAGTCTATAAGAATACATACTCTTTTTTACAATTGATACTGATTTTTTATAAATCTTTTAAATTTAGTAAAATAAATACTTGTATCTAGGTACAATTAAGACCCTTAAAATACATTTTTAGAAACAGTCTTAAAATCCTCAACTACAACTTAATCCATTTTGCATTTTTCTCTAAGATGATATCAATTTAATATCACTTGTATTTGAATATAGAGAATCTTACCTTAGGAACTGTCAACAACCTTATATCAAAATCTTTTCAGGTCAGTTCTCTCCATTTATTTTCTAGCCATCATAACCATACTAGGTACACTTTTTATATCTAATGAATGAGACAAGCAAATGCTTTTCCAATCATTACTAATCAGAATAATTAGCAATTCCAAATAAACTCCAAGGCATATAATGCCCTTTTTATGATCAATAACAATATTAACTTCAGTTTTACTTAGGCAACATTGCAACCTATAACCCCCTCTCGAGTACTTACATCTCATGTTGTTATGTTACAAGATCTGATACATTTTTCAGAAATAACACTTTATTAACTGTATTTGAAAATTTTCTACATTTATCTGTCATGGAAATTTTGTTTTATATAATGCTTCTTAACATCCTGCTCATATACTCTGCAGAATCCACTTTGAATAGCTCTGATATAGACGACTTAAGAAACACTGCTCGCTTCCACTGCTTCCCAAACACTGGATAAGGGTGCAGGACCCAGAGCATCATGCCATTGCATATATCCTCATGGAGTTTACACGATAATGACATGCTTTCTTCTCTCCAAATTCTGGCGAATGAGAAAGAGCTCATCTTTTATAGTATGTGAAAAGTCTTACATAAGTCCTCATCTCCACTCCCATATCCAATTTCTGTGATAATGAATATTTATGATTTTGAAATTAAAGTTGCTCATTAAGTTTAAAACATAGACAAATGTACACCTTAGAAAACTTTTTAGTTTGCTTAGCAGCAATTACCAATGTTTGTGTTACGATTTTGATGAGAAAGAGCATTTGGGCACATATTTAACTACACATTAGTCTCTTTCTGACTAAAAGTTACTCTTTCTGAGAGTAAAATTAGAGGAAACCAATAAGTTGTTCAAGATATTCTGACTAAAACAATGACCTTCCTGTTGCCTGATCCAAGGGCATTTAGTCACCTTACTATCAATATTCATGTAATATTTATACAAATGATACTCCTTAGACTTGTGCAATATGTTGAAAAATCTCAAAGAAAATATTCATTATATTTTTAGATACTGTATAAAGGAGGAATTTTATAGAGTGAAATGGTTAAGATCATGTACTCAAATATTGGTACTGCAAGTTACTGACTGTAGAGGCACTCTCCCTGTGCCTCACTTTTCTGATCTGAAAAATGGTAACAGTAATGTCATTTACATAATGTAGTGCTAATTAAAGTATCTGATATAACAAATATTACTTGTGCTAATTCTCTAAATGCTTTCTGTCATTACTAATGCTTAGAACGTATTTTGGAGTCATAAGATGAATTGATAGCTATAATTCATTCATTAGCTCAACCAGTACATGGGCTTACAGTGTGCTTTGGATAGTTCTGAGAGTTGAAAACACCACTGCGATGATAATGAACAGTGTTCCTGCTCTCAGGAAGTTCCTACTCTAGTGAGAAGAAGGTAGACAACACATAAACAGTGTGTGATAAGAGAATTGAGACTCAGATGATAACATGCTACTATATGAGAAACTGAGTAAACAGTAATTGTAAATAAAGTTCTGTTGTGAGAATATAAATATGTAAAAAAATGTGCAGGCAAGTATTTAAGTATTTACCAGTCAGAGGAAGCAGAAGAGAGTAGAAGGAATGAGTACATTTGAGAACCAGAAGAAAATGGTTAGCATGGCTGGACATTAGCGAGCTTAATAAAATAAAATCATTAGTGAATAAAACAGACATGATCCTACCTTTGTGGATGTCATCGACTAGTATAATATTAACATCTTAATTTTAGGAAGTCTCATTAGTTTGAAAGAATCTTAAATGAAGCTAGTACATTGGCCTAAAGAATATTAAATTAAACCAGTTAAGTTATTGCCTGGAAAGGAAAAATTAATACTGGTGCTGTTTATAACACTCAGCATCTTCAAATGTGTTTTCTCATCTATAAGACAGAAATAGTCACAATTATTCTGTCTATTTCATAAGGTTATTTGAAGAATAAAATCTGATGTTATATCAGGAATATTTTGCAAAGTAGAAAATGACAAATTATTGGAAGTAATTCTTACGAATATCTGATTTTTTTTCTATATGGTGATTTACTGCCTCATCTCTTTCTAGTCTATTACTTCATTGAGGCCTATCTCAAAATATTTTTTGATATTAAAAACCACACTTGTCAGTCCCCATCTACCCTATATGATTTTATATGTTATTTTTCCCATAGTACCTGTTTATAACCTCCTTTATAACTGAATAAAGGTAGAGTTTCTGGTGTATACATCCACTGCCTTATCTCCTGTATCTAGAACAGTACCTGCCACAAAGCAAACAGTCTATAAATATTTGTTGTATAAATGAGCCACTGGAAAAAAAGTACTTAGTTTCCAAACCACCATTAACTTCATTATAAGAATTTTTTCCTTTTTTTTTTGCATTGTTAGTCAACATATGTTAAAAGAGACAAAGACAGTTATACTCAATGTCTAAAGCAGACTTTTCAAAGAGGAAAGAAGACTGCCTTGGGGACAGAGACTCTATTCTTGATGTTCTTTACACAGCATTGAAACACTTCCCCAACTTATGGTTCTTCCTTTCATAGTCTTCATAATTATACTGGTTTATCCTATTTTACATATTGGATAAAAAGATAAAATTACTAAAGAGTATAAAGCTTTATGGAATTACCCAACTTATGCAAATATAAAGAATATTATGAAAAAGATAACTAAGCAAAAAAAGATATCTAGACATCAAGTGCTCTGCTTGAGCCAGAAGTACCACCTCATTTAACAATTCTTTGTCTAACCTATGTTAGCCTCAGCACAGTTTAACTTAGTGTTTTGCTTGAGGAAAAAACAAGACAAAGCAGTAACAAAAATGCCGCAAGTACTTCCTAATTGAAATAGTGATCCTATTTTAAACGTTATTTAGCATATACTGTATTTCAACCCTAATGGTAGGATTTTGCTCCTTTAATCAAGGCAGTATATTAAGTGCATGAATAGAGTTTTTTTAATGCTTAGCAAATTGTACTAGTAACTAGTTTATAATTTGTGATTGTGCATGATTCTGATAGTGAAGAAATTTCATTACAGGTAGGTTGAAAAAGCAGAATGCATGTGTATTTGCATGTCTGGATGCAGGTAAATAAATAGTAAAGCTCGTTGATAACAGAGGCTATTATAATTTGAATAAGATTATATTCTCTCCAGGAGAGATAAAGGGTAATGAAAGACAATTCAGAGCTAGTTTGTTATTACTTCATCAAATACCTCAGCCTCAAGCTGATAAAACTCCCTTGTATGGCTCCCTTGAGACATTAACAACAACGATGCTGCCAACCATTTGTAGTGATTTCCAAAATCATTAATATCACCATTTAAATGAGTTTGTGATGTGTATAACACAGGATAGAGCCAAAGGTGAAACTACTACATACGCTTTCATAAAACCATAAGAGGTAAGTTATGGGAAATATTAAAATGAACTGTATTTCGCCTGGACAGATGCAATGTCAAGATAATTTTCTATGGAAGCTAACAATGAACTTTAATGACATGTTCATTATGTTACTTATGAAAACTCAGAATTATATAGTAACTTTATTTGCTTTTTTGCAAATACTAATTATATTGACTCTTTACAAATTCATATTTATTGTCTTTATTTTTCTTTCAAATATCAATTCCTTATGTGTAATCTTCCCAAAACATAATCTGCAGATAGTTATTTCTAAAACTGATGATCTCCAGATTACATCAAATGTGGTACAGAGCGTGATATTTCATTTTGTTTTGTTTTGTCACAGTATATTTTAATAAGATGGTAGGCTCTATTTTGTTGGCATACATTTAGGTATGACATTAAATATGCAGCAAATTTTTAAGTACATAAATAAGGTAAAAAGTAATGATGGCACTTCCTAGTTTTAAGGAAATATCTAAAATTAGACATTAGCTTGATTCTGAAAGACACTACTCTGAGAAAATCATTTTTAACTCTAAATTCCATGTTGCTATTTATTTCCCGAACCTTGGTGTCTTGACAGCTTTTAGCACCCAATTTGCTTCTTTTTGATTAACTGACTATAACTTAATAGAACACACTGTTTTAAAAGAGGAAATTTTAAGGGGGGGAACAAAATATTAAATTTTTGAAAAATACAAGTGCTGTTAAAAAAAAATCAATAAGGATGGCTTACAAGATAAAATATTCTTTCAGAAATGTTTAGTAAGATATAAATTATTTCACTAAATAAGTAGTCACAATGTATGATAATTAGAGCTGTTTAACTTTTTCCACATACTTATGTAAAATAAAAACTATCTGCAATAAGAGACTATTCTGATAGTCTATGAAAGCACCTAGACTTTATCATATATCTGCCAACACATTTTATCATCTCATTTTTGTCATCATGCTTTTCAATTATACCTTTTGCAGGTAAAAAAGAAATGAAGTTATCACGGTCCTGGTAAAGTCCACTCCCCTTGAATAGACTGAGTTTGGATGCAGTTGCTTGTGAATCCCAAAACTGTGTCAATCAGTAGCATTTAACAGCTTACTTTTTGAGGGGTAAAATTTAACTTCATTGAGTAAACATTCTTCTGTTTTTATCTGACCTCTGCCTGCTTCTGCCTTGCCCTTTTTTCAGCTTTTCTGGTCAGGAAGCAGTTTTTCAACCACCCATTTGTCAGCTCTATCCATAATATAAACATCTCTTCTTTTCAATTTTGCAAGCCTTGGTTTCCTGCCCCAGTGGGGAATCCTTGATTTTGCTCTGACCTGCCTGCACTTCAACCTTGTTACCTATTGTACCCTCAGCTCATTAAACTTGTTCTCAAACTTTAGCCCCAACAACGAATTGTTTACCAGGCTCTAGCTCTGACTTACTGGCTCTGAAACCTGACTCACTGGGCAGCTCATACCTGGCAGTCTGCCCCCAGTGCCCCGCCAGGTGTCCCATCCAGTCTCCTGATTATCCCAGGCCTTTCTTCTGCTCTCTAGGCTAACGCTTCCTAGTGCTAACATTAAAGTCATCTTGTATTTATATCCAAAGACTCTACTAGAGGTGTATTACAGTAAGTTCCACACACATTTCATGCTTTATCTAATTTATGCCATTCCATCATTAGAGAACATATCCTATAGTTTTCTGTTTCTAAACTTTCAGTTACTCATGTTAATTCTTCTGCTTAACATTTAGTTAGTATCTAGTTGTTTCTTTTTTTTTCTCAATCATCTTCGATCTATTGTTACTTAATTCCTAAATACTTTTTTTTTTCTTTTTCTTTTTAGACAGAGCAAGGCTCTGTCTCCCAGGCTGGAGTGCAATGGCACGATCTCAGCTCACTCACCCTCCTCTTCCCAGGCTCAATCAATTCACCTGCCTCAGCCTCCCTAGTAGCTGGGATTACAGGCGTGCACCACCATGTCTGGCTTTTTTTTTTTTTTTCTTTTTTTTTGTATTTTTAGTAGAGATGAGGTTTCATTATGTTGGCCAGACTGGTCTCCAATTCCTGGCCTCAGGTGATCCACCCACCTTGTCCTCTTAAATTGCTGGATTTACAGCTGTGAACAATCATGCCCAGCCCCTAAATACTTCTTGAAATTATGTCTTTCCTACAGTGCTATTACCATTGCAGCCTTTCAGGTCCTAATCATTTCTACTTAGACTGCCTCGTGGATCTCCTTACTAGTTTTCTTGGCCTCAGTCTTACCTCTTTGAAAGTCATCTTCCAACCAATTGCCAGGTTAGCTTTTCTAAGTGGTTATTTGACCTTATCAGTATCTTTTAAACATATTTCAAATGCTCCTTACTACTTGCAGAAAAAAGAGAAATCAGAAGATAGTCTTAAATTACAGTGACTTTATAATTTATTGTACAAATTAGTCACTTTTATGAGTGAAAGGGAATGCTATTGATAGTTTTGTCACTACCAACAGGAAGACATCAGGTCAAAGAACCTATATGGTTGCCTTGGATAAGATGATTTTTATGGTATGGTATCTGTTTCCTACTTCAGTTTCAGCTTTCCTGATCCCAATCTCAAAATTTGCATTCAAGTTCTAAATCTCTCAGTGCTTATTATGTTGCTGTTTATTTTTTTTCTGTCTAATAGACTCTTGAACATTTTTCTTTCTACTAGACTTTGAACTTTCCATCTCCCTAAGAGAAAAAGCTTTGGTTTTACTTTTCATTTCTGCAAAGTTAGATTAACGATGTAGTTAGTAGTAATAATTACAAAGATAATATTGCAGTATGTATTAAGAGAGAGCATATTCTAAAGCAATCAGGGAAGCTTTAAGAAAATAGATGAAATCTAGACCTTACCTTGAGTTTGAACAAGAGTTCTGTAGGGCGATCAAAGACAGGATGTCATCAATCTGTGTTTCCTTTAATCAGGGGGCCCCTATTTACTCACCCAAACTATCAGAATCAACACTGGTCATCAATGGGATTATGGTATAAAGGTTTATTAAATGCGAAGTTTTCTGAAGATGATTGTGTAGTAATGCCCTCTCCTCCTGCAAGAGGAATTTGATGAAAACAATGTCAAAAATTTCAATGGGAGGAATGATTGATTCACAAAAAAAACCTTGCTGGAAATTTTGAATTTCAGCTGTATTACGTTTCATCTCTTAAGAAAAAAGAAAAAAGAGGAGTTGCAGGGAGTGGCTGAGAATATTTTTCCCATATGTCTGTTTGTATCCATCGTGAGCATGTGTACACAGAGAAACACATACATACTCAGATTCTTGCATTTTAAAACCATACTTGGCTTGTCAGACTTGGAAGTTTGGTCTGCATGTAATTATTCACATCTTAAAATTGCATTGTGCATATAGAATTGTACATATTATGTGTTTAGGTATCTGATATATGAAACATTTCTTTTTCCCTGTGTTGTGACATTTTTTGGATCAGTACAAATTATACATTAGCATTCTGAAACACAGATATTAATTGCTATGCATCTATGTATTACTATTTCTATTAAAATTGTAGAATTTATACACTGTAAATGCAAATCAATTTTGTCAATTTAGTAGAAATTTTCAGAAAAAATGCAGTAAGAAAGTCTGAATTTAAAATGTGTTCAAAGAAGGAAATTCGCCTACATTTAAAAATCCTTGACATTCGTGACGTGCACATCCCTGGAATAGAAAACACACACAAAATGTCTATCAAAAAATAATGCACTGAACTTTTGACATGAATTGGCACAAACATGACATGTTATAAACATTACGAAAAAGTTAGTAGAAAGAACTTGGATGCATAAGTATTTTGGTAACCTAGCTTTTATGAGTTGTCAGTATCCATATATCATGTTATTATTTCCACGCTTTATCATAACAAAAGCAATATTTTGTCAATAGTGAATGATGCAAAAATAAATTTTAAAAATTATCTAGTCAATTACCTTAATTACATAAAAGGAAGCTATTTGCTTATCTAAAAAATTAT
This sequence comes from Papio anubis, assembly GCF_008728515.1. Taxonomy (NCBI): domain Eukaryota; kingdom Metazoa; phylum Chordata; class Mammalia; order Primates; family Cercopithecidae; genus Papio; species Papio anubis. The sequence continues at coordinate 16,979,438 of NC_044984.1, read as the reverse complement.
GCTAGCTCTTCTATTAGTTACTAGTAAAGTAAGTATACAGGATTGCTTGTCACTGCATTGACGGATCAAACAATGTAGAAATCTTAGTATATCTCTCTACAAGATTAAGTTAACTAGCTAAGGCACTGACTTCCATAAAAATGTAAAATCATTTATTAATACTATTACCTATGTTTTTTTCCATGATTATAAAGTTATTAGATAGTATAAGCATATCATGTTTTAAAGATCTGAATCACACTTTCTATTCAAGCAAATTAAAGTTATGATGTTTTATATTTGCTCAGCATGAATCTTCATTTAAAAAATTAAAAATGAAAATATTTGACCAGACATTTTACCAGAGAAGACATATGGATGGCAAAAAGCACATGAAAAGATGGTAAATATCATTAGTCACTAGGAGAATACAAATTTAAACCCCAACTAATTATCACTACATATTTATTATGTCTAAAATTAAAAAGATTTTACCACACCAAGAAGTAGTAAAGATGTAGAAAAACCAGAACTCTTCTATGTAGTTTACAGAATGTAAACTTGTACCAACACTTTGGAAAAGTTTAGTAGTTTATTCAAATGTGAAGCCTGGGCGTGGTGGCTTACACCTGTAATCTCAGCCCTTTGGGAGGCGGAGGCGGAGGTGGGTGGAATACTTGAGGCCAGGTGTTTGAGACCAGCCTGAGGAACAGGGTGAAACCCTGTCTCTACTAAAAATACAAACATTAGCTGGTCTCTGGGGTGCACACCTGTAATCCCAGCTGTAGTCCCAGCTATTCGGGAGGCGAGGCATGAGAATCGCTTGAGCCTGGGAGGCAGAGATTGCAGTGAGTCGAGATTGTGCCATGGCACTCCAGCCTGGGTGACAGACTGAGATGTCTGTCTCAAAAAAAAAAGTCAAACACACACCTACCATAAGATGTGTTTCACTCCTAGATGTTCACCTAAGAGAAATGAAAGTGTACGTACATAGAAATACTTCTATGCAAATGTTCATAGTTGCTTTATTTGTAATAGTCATAAACTGAAAAGCCAAATGAAGAGTGTGAATACATTTTTTAAAATTGGAATATGTCCGTATAATTAAATACTACTAAGCAATAAAACGAATGAACTATTTATATACACTATAACATGGGTAAACAGTAAAATAATTATGTAGAGTACAATAAGTCAAGAAAAAATATGCTAAATGATTTTATTTATACAAAGGTCTACAAAATGACAACTAGAATATAGTGATAGAAAGCAGATCCCTTGTTGCTTGGGGGCGGGAGAGTAAGGGTAGGAAGGAGTGGGAAGATAGAAGTACAAAGGGTCAAATTGGAATATAATGGGCAGTTTCATCATCTTAACAGTACTAATGGTTTTAAAAGGGCATATATATGACAAAACTTCTCAAATATACACCTTAAATATGTGCAGTTTATGGTATGTTACCTGTAGAAGGATATGAGTCAATGGAATTGAAGGAAAACGGCAGCCTATATGAGAGATTGGGTATGGTATCCATGGGCCATGGTGCTTTAGTATATTAGTGCTATACTAAGACAACCAATCTAGGGACATGGAAGAACTCCTATTGTGCAGGTATCAAAGGACCTGCGGATATCTTTTGTTTGCAAAAATGGAAGATTGGCTCATAGTGAAGAAACTTCAAATGATTTAACTTCCTTTGTTGTTTTTTTATGTCATTAGCAAATTGTCTTCCCGATATTTAGAAGTATCCTATTTAAACACAAATAATTCTCAGAACTTTTAGTAGTTGCCTGGGACCAATTTTATTTCTTAAAAGTCACCATTCAATAAATAAATACTAATTATATTGCAGATTTATGATTACTTAGATAATATGCAGAAAGATTATTCTTTTACCTGATTTCACCGAATAAAATAATACATTTTGTTTTGCTTTCACAATAGAATTTTTGCTTTACATAGAGGTCACTTAGAAAAGGGATTTTAACCTGTATAATCTGACAGAATGGATTATTAAAGAACAAAGAAAATATATTACCCAATAAAGATTTTCCGTTGTGTTGTAATATCAAGTGTTTTATTTTAGGTACATAGATTGCCATAGGCCATGTTAATAAATTTCAAATGATGTAGCTATTTTCTTTGATACATAGGTTTAGAATTTTCTCAAAGCACAGTCATATGCTTAGTATATACAAATTGATTGGCAGCTAAGGTAAAAGAATCCTTTCCATCCTCATTTAATGAAAAACTCTGGACCATTTCCTTTTCGATATACTAGGTTTCCAGATTTGTGCTGAATGTTTCTACCTATTTAATCAACATGTCAAATACGGAAATATTTGTTTTTTTACCTATGTGTTCTTTGTTTACTGTATTCTCAATTTTTTATCTGGATTTTTTTGGGTGACAACTGCACAGAGCCCAAGGATGGTTAAGACTGAGATTCATAAATCTTTTTTTTCTTTGTCACTATTGACAGTAACCTTGAGGAAATCACTTAATCTCTTTGTGCTTCCATCACTTCACTATAAAACTTGGATAATGATACTTATCTCACTGGATAAGAGGGAGATGTTAATGTTTGTAAAGCCTTAGAGATCTTTAGATAAAGTAAACTAGCGCAGAATTGCTAACATAAAGAAATCATCATTGTTACATTCCTTCCTCTGCTAATTTCAAGGTATATGTAAATGGGTCATTGCAAGTACTTCATTAATGCTACTTTAAATCAGTCACTGAAAATGTAATATAGTAGATGTAGAAGGATTTTGGTGTAATACATATAAATTGCTCCATTAAAATGAATAAACTTCCTTTTTACCTGCCACTCTTTAGGGACAAGATTCTCATATAAATAAATATACTTTTATAGAATATACCTTAGCACCTGCCTTACACAGATATAGAGAATCACAACTTTGAATTGTTCTTATTTCTCAATTTCCACTATTTTAAAAGTAACTAAATATTAAGTATTGAAATATATAATCTGGAATCTTCGTACTGTACACTTCATGTTTTCTCAAATTGTACATTCCTTTTATTCAGATGATATCTACTCCAAATAAAGGGGTGTGTGTGTTAAGAAATGTGTCTCAGGAGATAACAATGATAAACTGTACAGAGCTTCTACACTCAATGATGCTACATTATGGTGAAAAACTCAATCACATCTGACACAGATGCAGAGAAGATGCTAGTACAAACTAAAACTAAGGAAGCCACAGAAAAAGATTGATTTTGGTCAGGGAATCTGAGAAAGCCTTATGACCATGAAGTAAATTTAAGATGGGTCTAGAATAATAAATGTTTAGGATGGGTTTTGGGGAGGAAAATACAGGAGGTCAAAAGATGTCACTTCAGAGAGAGATGACAATTTTAGCTGTGGAGTCAATAGGGATTACAGGATTCAAGAATAGCAGGGGCCAGATGCAGCGCATAATCCTGGCAGTGGGTGAGTGGAAGAATGGCAGTGACCAGCAAGCATAGAATGGCCAGCAGGCGGCAGTGACACACAAGAATATGTGGGGAGGGCTTAGTAAATCATTTTGTTATTAGAGGTGAAAGAAATGGGTAGTCAGGAGAGTGTTACTTGATTAAACATCAGAAATGATCAACAGCAGGTGAGCAGAAGGCTGCTGTCAGTCACCATAGTGGAAAATCATGATCTGATCTCCCGATGTTGCAACAGATCTTCCAAAGGCTATTGGATATAAGTCAGAAACCTAAGTACTAACAATGGTAAAAGAAAAGCGATGATGGTCCTCCGTTAGAGAGAAGGAACACAGAGGTCAGGTGATAAATGGATCTTGCCTGAAGTTTGCCTCATAGAAAGTCTAATGGATGTGAGCCACCAGTCTGTGGTCATTTCTCTGGTCATGGGTTTGTAATAAGAATAAATAGAGTTAAAAGCTGACAGATCCTCCCACTGGCTCCATACAATGTAAGAGCTTCACTTCACTGTAGGGAAGGCCAAGTAGAAGCCTGTAAAATTGTACTCACATTCTTGGCCCAAATAAAAAGAGGCAATATAATATTGCAAGTTGAATGTTCGTGATTAATGTTTTTCTCAAAGATTTAAAGAAAGTAGATGTGGTAGTCTCATATCAGAATTTAATTCACCAATATGACCTCTGGTTCAGCAAATGACAGAAATCTCTTTTTAACATAACTGTTAGTTTCAATCATAGCTGATAAGCTGGTATCACAGCCACAGTTGATATAAATTTGATACTAGAACAAAAATCGACAAAACCTCTGGGACTTACATGCAACTATTGATTCCTTGAATGTGTTTTTTCATCACTGTGAAGAAAGAAAAGTAGAACAATGCATTCCTGTGGAACGGACAGCAATATACTTTCATTATTTTGTATCATCACTATAATTATATTCTTGCTCTTTGTCACAATACAGTCCACAAAAACTTCTGATCATCTGCATATTCAGTCAAACCTCAGATTGTTCTCTCACATTGATGACATCATTTTCTTTATATATCCAAACCAGGAAATTGAAATAACTCAGGCAAATAAGACACATGGGCACTACATGGTACAAAATAAATCCTACAAAGATGCAGGGGACTATAGCTTATCAGTGAATATTGTAGAAGCACAATGTTCTAGCATGTCCCATCCAAGGTAAAGGACAGTTATTACTCCTTGTAACTCCTATCTCTAAGAAAGATGCACAGTGAATAGTGGGACTCTGAGGAGTTTGAAGACATCAATTCAGCTTTTAGAACAAATTCAGGTTTTAGAACAAAGAGTATTTGTGGTAAAAGGAGAGTACCACATGACATTTCTGGCAATTACCAAGGAAAATTCTAAGAATGTATTGTCCCTGGGTTGCTAGTCCAAGTCCATGTCGTCTGTCGCAGATAACTGTTCATTCAAATGCCGACTTGTGGTATACAACTGGTCCCTTGTACAGACCTTATATAAATATATGCATATGCATCTATTAAGGGATACAGGCACTGTTTCACGGGAGACTAGGAGGCAAAGTAATACGATTCTGGTGTACTATACTGGTAGGGAAAATCACTTCTATTATAAGAGACACGGTTTCTGCTACATAACGGGGACAAGTAAGAGTATATGTAGAAAACAGAGTGTTCACGATGGTTCCCCTTTTCCATGCCCAGTTAGTATAATAATGGGTGGCTACAGCAACAATGCTTGAAAAGAGCATGAAAACAAAGGGTCAGCCTCCTTTGGAAATTAAGATCCGAGTTACTCCACCGAGCAATCAATTTAGGAGAACGGAAATGCTGGTAAAGGATAAGCTACATTTTGAATGAGTCATATGGCAGTGATAAGTATGTTCTTATGCAGCATAAGCAAATCTGTTCAGTGCAAGGAATAAACTGTAGAAGACTATTATGATATCCCTCCCATATCTATTTGGGCTTTACAAAATTATACACACTGGTCCATCCCCCAACTGGCTCAGTTTCCCTGTAATTAGACCCATTATGTCTACATGCTAGGAAGGATAAAAGTGCTGAGAATTAACATCCAGCCCAGGAATAACCCTCAGCCAATGGCTAAAGAGAACTGGTGCACAAATATCCCAGGTCCCTCATTCTGTGATAGGAAAAATACTGCAGTACACAGTCTTTGCTGACTCCCAAATTTCTCCAATCTTACTTCCTTAGTTTTTATAGGTGTTCCCTGATTTTATCTCCTAATGAAACTTATCAAATTACTGTTTTTAGGTTGGCTGCTAGTGACAAAAACTACAAATATACATTTAATCATTTGAAGTTTTTTTTTTTAAATTATACTTTAAGTTCTAGGGTACATGTGCAAACATGCAGGTTTGTTACATATGTATACATGTGCCATGTTGGTGTGCTGCACCCATCAACTCGTCATTTACATCAGTTATAACTTCCAATGCTATCCCTCCCTCCTCCCCATAATAGGCCCCCGTGTGTGATGTTCCCCTTCCCATGTCCAAGTGATCTCATCGTTCAGTTCCCACCTATGAGTGAGAACATGCGGTGTTTGGTTTTCTGTTCCTGCAATAGTTTGCTGAGAATGATGGTTTCCAGCTGCACCCATGTCCCTACAAAGGTCACGAACTCATCCTTTTTTATGGCTGCATAGTATTCCATGGTGTATTATGTGCCACATTTTCTTAATCCATTCTGTCACTGATGGACATTTGGGTTGATTCCAAGTCTTTGCTATTGTGAATAGTGCTACAATAAACATACATGTGCATGTGTCTTTATAGCAGCATGATTTATAATCCTTTGGGTATATACCCAGTAATGCTATGGCTGGGTCATATGGTATTTCTAGTTCTAGATCCTTGAGGATCACCATACTATGTTCCACAATGGTTGAACTAGTTTACAATTCCACCAACAATGTAAAAGTGTTCCTATTTCTCCACATCCTCTCCAGCACCTGTTTCCTGATTTTTTAATGATTGCCGTTCTAACTGGTGTGAGATGGTATCTCATTGTAGTTTTGATTTGCATTTCTCTGATGGCCAGTGATGATGAGCATTTTTTCATGTGTCTGTTGGCCGTATGAATGTCTTCTTTTGAGAAGTGTCTGTTCATATCCTTTGCCCACTTTTTGATGGAGTTGTTTTTTCTTGTAAATTTGTTTGAGTTCTTTGTAGGTTGTGGATATTAGCCCTTTGTCAGATGAGTAGATTGCAAAAATTTTCTCCCATTCTGTAGGTTGCCTGTTCACTCTGATGGTAGTTTCTTTTGCTGTACAGAAGCTCTTTAGTTTCATTAGATCCCATTTGTCCATTTTGGCTTTTGTTGCCGTTGCTTTTGGTGTTGTAGACATGAAGTCCTTACCCGTGCCTATGTCCTGAATGGTATTACCTAGCTTTTCCTATAGGGTTTTTATCGTATTAGGTCTAACATTTAAGTCTCTAATCCATCTTGAATTAATTTTCCTGTAAGGAATAAGGAAAGGAGCCAGTTTCAGCTTTCTGCTTATGGCTAGCCAATTTTCCCAGCACCATTTATTAAATAGGGAATCCTTTCCCCATTTCTTGTTTTTCTCAGGTTTGTCAAAGATCAGATGGCTGTAGATGTGTGGTATTACTTCTGAGGACTCTGTTCTGTTCCGTTGGTCTATATCTCTATTTTGGTACCAGTACCATGCTGTTTTTGAAGTAATTTGTTACAGGTTAATGGGAAACTGGTCTTGAGACAGCGGTTATATTCCAGAAGAACTTCTTTGTAGTTTTGGGTGACTTTACATGTGATTCCTTTGGTAGAAGTTAGGATCAGAACCCAATATTCTTATTTTGGGGGAGAATAGGGCTCTTTTTACCGTAATACCATGGCTTCTTCTTTGGGGGGCATTAAGCAAAATAAATTTGTATTTACACTAAGATATATCAATCCAAAGATAAAATTATATGACAAGGACCTCACTCATTAATATTCTTGCAATGTTAAAATTTTTGCTAATTTTCCCTTTGCGTTATCTTTGATAGGTTATACCACTTTAAAATGGAACTTTATTCCTTTACTTATTTTTCCTTATAGTTATGATGCCTAGGTACTTGAGGGTACTGGTGATAAGGTAGTGAACTATAAGGAGTACTATTCCTGCCCAATTTAAAGTACGGTGGGGAGACAGACATTAATAAAAAAAAATCCGGCTGGGCGCGGTGGCTCACGCCTGCAATCCCAGCACTTTGGGAGGCCGAGGCGGGCGGATCACTAGGTCAGGAGATCGAGACCAACCTGGCTAACACGGTGAAACCCCGTCTCTACTAAAATACAGAAACTTAGCCGGGCGTGGTGGCGGGCGCCTGTAGTCCCAGCTACTCGGGAGGCTGAGGCAGGAGAATGGCGTGAACCTGGGAGGCGGAGGTTGCAGCGAGCTGAGACCGCGCCGCTGCACTCCAGCCTGGGCGACAGAGCCAGACTCCGTCTCAAAAAAATAAATAAACGAATAAATACAAATACATGAATATGTCTATGAATGTGCTCCTAGAAGCACTGGGAGCATAAACTGAGAAATAAGATCTAGTCCCAGGTTTCAGGTAACTCTGAGAAAGCGCCACTTGGAATGAAGTCTATATGATTAGTCTAATTTACTAACTTGAAGAGAAGGCATAGAAAAATATGTGTAAAGATACCTTAGCAGAAAAGAGTAGAAAACTTTTGAGTACGTGCCAGAAGGCCTGTGTGAGTGGAATGTGAAGGAAAAGGGGGTGCTTGATAACAAATACAGGTGGAGAAATAGGTTAAGATCTTTCAAAGAATTGAAAGCCAAACATAAGTAATGGAGAGGAGTGGGTTGGGGCAAGATCATCAGGTTTGTGCTTTGCCATGACCAGTTTGGCTAAAATGTAGATATGGAATTGAAGGCATTGAGAATGGATGACATTGATAAAGAAGTCATTATACTCTAGATGAGATATTGATTTATTGATCCAAAATGATGATATTAAGGAGAGAATATAATTTCAAATTTAACAATATTTAGAAGGAAAAATTAATGGGACTTCCTGATAGATATTAAATAGTAGGAATTGACCTGTGGAAGAAGATGAATAGCTCAATACTGTAAGAATCTCTGGAATATAACAATATTTGAGACAAAATTTATGAATTAAAGCCAGGCATATCAATCCTGAAAAACCCTTGAGAACTCTAAGTAATATTGTGGAGTAAACAGTGACTTGAAATAGCTGCAGTTCAGAAAAGTCAATCTGGGAGGAATAAGTAAATGCATATATTGTACATGAAGTTCTATGTAAATGAGAAAAATTATAGGGTGAAAAAGAAGATGACTGTAGGATGATCTTCTACTGCCTTCTTGCATCACTCCTTTCCCTTTTTTATGACATTATCTTTTTCTGATTTTCTACCACATTTCAGGCTACTGCCCCTCAGTCTGTTTTTTTAAGTTTGATACAACTGCTATTGCTAAAAAAAAAAAAAAAAAAAAAAAAAGCCTGCTATTGCTGTGGATGTGATAATGATGACAAAGGCAAGCATCATAAAAATTATAAATAAGGACAGCTAATATATATGAAATGTTTACTTTTTATAAAAAAGTGATCAAATTGTTTATATGAGTTAAAAAATTCAATCTTTATTGCTATATATGAGGTAGTCTTCATTTTATTCCCACTTCACAAATAGGAAAGCTGAGTCACAGTGTGTTTAATTAATTTTGCATGACTACAGAGTAGAAAGTGGGAAAGACATAAAGCCAAACATTTAGTTCCAGAAACTTTACTGTTAGTCACTGCGCTGCACCAATGGAATATACATTCTTTTTGATCATTTAGCAAGATACAATGAGTGATAAGACAAATCTCAATAGATTTTTAAAGATTCAAATGATCAACATTCTCTGGCCATAACAAAATTAGACCAGAAATCAATTTTTAAAAGATATTGTGAACAATAATCAAATATTAGAATTTTATAGAATGCTATAAAATAACCAATGTGTTAAAAAATTACAGGAACATTAGATAACATTTTGAACTAAATGAAAAAGAAAAATACAGTATATCAGTGTTTGTGTATGGCAGCTAACATAGTACCTACAGAGATATACAGCATTAAATGTTTGTATTAAAAAAGAAAAAAAACAGGGTTGGGCATGGTGGCTCACGCCTGTAATCCCAGCACTTTGGGAGGCTGAGGCGGGCAAATCACAAGGTCAAGAGATTGAGACCATCCTGGCCAACATGATGAAACCCTGTCTCTACTAAAAATACAAAAATTAGCTGGGCATGGTGGCATGCTCCTGTAGTCCCAGCGATTCAGGAGGCTGAGGCAGGAGAATCGCTTGAACCCAGGAGGCAGAGGTTTCAGTGAGCCAAGACTGCACCACTGTACTCCAGCCTGGGCGATAGAGTGAGACTCCGTCTCAAAAAAAAGGAAAAAAAAATATCTAAAATCCATGGTCTAAACCTGCACCTTAAAGTAAAAAAGTAAAAAAGAAAAAAATACCAAATAGAAGAAGAAAAAAATAAAATCATAAATCAAAAAAAGAGAAATTATAGAGAAAAAATCAGTATTAACATAGTAGAAGTTCTAAACATTGCAATAAGAAAATTTTGAAAAAGATTTACAGAATGGAAAGGGAAAATATTAAAATGTCTGCATTCACGGATGACATAATGTAAAAAACCCCAAGAAATCTACAAAACACTTCCAGAACAAATAAACAAATATAGCAAGGTGGCAAGATACAAGGTCATTATACACAAGTCAATTCCCATCTTATAGAACATAAATGAACAAATGGAATTGAACATTTAATAAAATACCACTTATAATACAACAAAATACTTAAGATTAAATAAATAAAAATATGTATAAGGTTTGTAGGCAGAAACTCCAAAATACTGATGAAAGAAAAGATACATGTAAAGAAAAAGACATATGTTCATTGATTGGAAGGTACAATATTGCTGTCAGTTCTTCCAAACTCGATGTATATGTTCAATAGAATGCCAGTCTAAATTCCAGGAAGCTATTTGCTAGATACTGACAAAAATGACTCTAAAATTTTATAAATAGTCAAAAGACCATTAATTGCACCATGCAATACTAATGAGGAAGGTCAAAGTTGGAGGAATGATATTAACTGGTTTCCAGACTTACTATAAATTGACAGTAATAAAGACAGCATTACTACTGGTGAAAGAATAGATTTATATATCAAGGAAACATACAGAAGAGCCCAGAAGTAGAGTCATGCAAATATTCTAAAGATATTTTTGACAAAAGTCAAAGGCAATTCAATGGAGAAAGTATAGTTTTTTTTTTGTTTTTTTTGTTTTTTTTTTTTCCTGCAACAAATGCTGATGAAAAAAAATGGACGTCCATATGCTAACTAGTGAACCTAGGCACAGGCAATACATTTCAAAAGAAAATTAATTGAAAATGATTATATTTCTAAATGTAACCTTAAAAACAAAACTTTTAGAATCAAACATAGGAGAAAATTTATATGACCTTAGAGTCAGTGAAATATTTTTAGATTCAACACCAAAAGTATGATCCATGAAAGAAAAAGTAGATAAATTTCACTTTATTAAAGCCAAAAGATTTTTCTCTGCAAAATACACTCTTAAGAAACTAAAAACTTAAGCCACAGATTGAAAGATATTATTAGAAACAAGTATATGTGGTAAAGAATTTGAATCCAGTATACAAAAAATAGTAAATCTCAGCAATAAGAAAATGAACAACCCAATTAAAATGTATGAAAATTAAAGATATCTCACTAATTGCATAGAAATACCAAAAGAAAAATACAAAATGTGCTCAGTTTTTTTTTTTTTTTTTTTTTGAGACAGCTTCTCAGTCTATCACCCAGGCTGGAGTGCAGTGGTGCAATCACAGCTCACTGCAGTCTTGACCTCCTGGGTTGAAGAGATTCTCCCATTTCAGCTTCCCAAGTATTTGGGACCACAGGTGCACACCATACTTGGCTAGTTTTTTGTTTGTTTGTTTTGTTTTATTTTTGGTAGAGACAGGGTTTCACCATGTTGTCCAGTTAATATCATTTTTTATTATAAAAACACCCATTAAAACAACAAAGAGATGCCACTACATCTATTAGAATGGCCAAAATTAAGAAATAAACATTGCTAATTTCTGGTTAAAATGCAGAGCAAGAAGAATTCTCATTCATTGCTGATAAAAACACAAAATGGTGCAGCCACTTTAGAAGCTTATCATGTGATCCAGCAATTTCACTGTCAACATTTTTGAAAACTTATGTCCACATGAACCTGTATTCAAATATATGTAGAAGTTGTACTTATAATTGCTATGGATGGAAACAACCAAGATATCTTTCAATAGGTGAGTGAACACAGTGGTAAATCCATAATATTATTCAACATTGGGAATGAATGAATGACCTATTAGGTAAAAACAAAGATTAATTTTAAATTATTTCTTCTAGATGAAGAAAGCTAATCTGAAATGGCTTCATAATGTATGATTATATTTATGTAACATTACAAGAAAGGAAGAACTGTAGAGATAGTAACACAAAAGTTGTTTCCAGGAGTTCAGCAATTGGGGAAAATTGAATAAGTAAAGCATAGGAGCCTTTTGTTTTAGCGATAGTGAAACAATTCTGTATGATACTCTAATGGTGTATACCATGACACTGTGCATTTGTCAAAATGTGTAAAACTTTGTAGCAGAAAGAGTGAATTTGATATCTCAAAGTTACAAAAAAATGTATCATTTAGAACAGCTGTTCCCAACCTTTTTGGCAGCAGGGACCAGTTTTCGTGGAAGACAATTTTTCTACCTACAGGAAGGATTGGGGGTTCTGGGGATGAAACTGTCCCACCTCAGATCATCAGGCATTAGTTAGATTCTCATACGGAGGGCACAATGTAGATCTCTCATATGCGCAGTTCATGATAGGGGTCGGGCTTCTGTGAGAATCTAATGCTGCTGGTCTAACAGGAGGCAGAGTTCAGGCAGTAATGCTCACTCACCTGCTGCCCACCTTTTGCTGTATGGCCCAGTTCCTAACAGGCCATGGCCATAGCTGTCCATGGCCCAGAGGCTGGGGAACCTTGATTTAGAATGTTAGCTGGGACAAAAGAAGGTAACACTATTTTTTAGATATATGCCATAACTTCACGTAAGGGAATGCTGACCTAATTAGCTCTAGAAATGAATGGAGTCTGTAAGACTAAAGGAAAAAAATGTGCATAAACACCATGTTCTAGTTAATAAAGTTGTTTCCCACAGGGGTATGTGTTAAAAGTTCTACACTACTACATATGTACACTGGAACTGAACAGTTCATTAATGACAGGATGATAGGCACCAGGTTTCTCACTTTTGGAGTGGAAGGTTATAGGCAAGCAAGGGATAAGGCTAGAATGATCTTTGGATAATGAATTAGAGTTGATCAACTTATGTCATGAATTAGAGTTGATCAACTTATGTAGAGTTTAATATAGATACAGATGGTTACATGTAGAAATATACATACACACATACATACACAATAGTCATATAAACACGTTTCCTTGCACTGTCAGCTTAGAAGGTCTGGAAGCAATGACACTCTAGTAGCAATGAACACACCTAACACCTACATCTTGGCTTCTAAAACAATTTTTCTACTAAAGAAACCATGACTCCTGGAGAAATGGCTGATTCTAAGACTGAGTCAAGAAATATACAAGATGAACCTGGAGCATCTTGCAGTGCCAGAAAATAAGGAAGTTCAAAAAATGCACAATGAGGGGCCAAGATGGCTGACTAGAAACAGCTGCAGTTGGAGGCCTCCACTGAGAAGAACAAAAACAATGAATACTGCACCAGCAACTGATAGAGCCAGGTTCTCTCAAAGGGACTGACTAGGCAGTTGGCACGACTCGTGGAGAGTGAGAAAAAGTAGGGTGTGCAACAGCCCACCTGGGAGCCACATGGGGAAAGAGAAGCTCCCACTCCCAGCCAAAGGAGGTGGTGAGTGATCATGTTACCCTGCCTGGGAAACTACACTTTTTCTATGGATCTGTGTAACCTGCAGATCATGAGATCCCCTTCATGAGCCCACACCACTAAGGCCTTGGGTCCCAAGCACAGAACTGAGCAGATTCTCAGTGGCCACTTGGTGGGAGACTACCGAGTTCCTGGGGGGAAGGACAGCCATCATCATTGTGGCTGCCTGCTACCTAAGACAACAGAGCTTCCAGCTGGTGGGGTGGCTGCATCATTGCAGCTCTAGTCTGCTATTTTTCCCTGGCCAGTGCCCCCGGGGAAACTGGATGGTTTGGACCCAGGAGGAATTCCCCATAGCACAACACAGTGGCTGTGGCAGATCGTGGCCAGACTGCCTCCTTATTCCAGACCCTGACCCATCTCTCCTCATTGGGCAGGGTCTCCCTGCAGGAATTTCAGCAACTCCAGCCAAAGTTTTAAGGATAGAATTCTGATCTCCCTGGGACTGAGCATCTGTGGGAAGGGATGACCACGGTCTCCATGGATCAGCAGACTTAGTCTTCCCCACACTGAGGAATCCAGGCAGTATGGATGAGTAGTACGGTCCCATCAGACTAACAGTAGACCTCTCGGCAGAAAGCCTACAAGCCGGAAGAGATTGAGGGCCAATATTCAACATTCGTAAATAAAACAAATTTCAACCCAGAATTTCATATCCAGCCAAACTAAGCTTTGTAAATGAAGGAGAAATAAAATCCTTTTCAGACAAGTGAATGCTAAGGGAATTCATCACCACCAGGCCTGTCTTGCAAGAGCTACTGAAGGAAGTAGTAAATATGGAAAGGAAAAACTGTTTTCAGTCACTGCAAAAACAAACTGAAATACAAAAGCCAATGATATCATAAAGAAACCACATCAATAAGTCTGAAAAATAACCAGCTAGCATCATGATGACAGGATCAAATTCACACATAACAATATTAACCTTAAATGTAAATGAGCTAAGTGCCCCTATTAAAAGACACAGAATGGCCCCGTAGATAGAGTCAAGACCCATTAGTGTGCTGAATTCAAGAGACCCATCTTACATGCAAAGACACATATCAGCTCAAAATAAAATTATGGAGAAAATTAACCAAGCAAATGGAAAGCAGAAAAAAGCGGGGGTTTGCAATCCTAGTTTCTGACAAAAAAGATTTTAAATCAACAAAGATGATAGAAGAAAAAGAAGGCCATTACATAATGGTAAAGGGATCAATTCAACAAGAAGAGCTAAGTTTCTTAAATATATATGCACCCAATACAGGAACACCCAGATTCATAAAACAAGTTCTTACAGACGTACAAAGAGACTTAAACTCCTACACAATAATAGTGAGAGACTTTAATACTCCACTGCCAATATTAAACAGATCATTGAGACAGAAAATTAACAAAGATATTCTGGACTTGAACTCAGCTCTGGATCAAGTGGACCTAATAGATAGCTACAGAACTCTCCACCCCAAAACAACAGAATTTACATTCTTCTCGGTGCCACGTGGAACTTACTCTAAAATCAGTCACATAATTGGAAGTAAAACACTCCTCAGTAAATACAAAAGAATGGAAATCAAAACAAATGGTCTCTCAGACCACAGCACAATCAAATTAGAACTCTAGATTAAGAAACTCACTCAAAACCACACAACTGCATGGAAATTGGACAACCTGTTCCTGAATGACTCCTTGGTAAATAATAAAATTAAGACGGAAATCAAGAAGTTCTTTGAAACCAATGAGAACAAAGAGACAACATACCAGAATCTCTGGGACACAGCTAAAGGCACATGAAGAGGGAAATTTATAGCACTAAATGCCCACATCAAAAAGCTAGAGAGATCTCAAATCAACAGCCTAACATCACAACTAAAAGAACTAGAGAATCAAGAGTAAAAAAACCCCAAAGCTAGCAGAAGATAAGACATAATCAAGATCAGAGTGACACTGAAGGAGAGAGAGACACGAAAAATCCCTTCAAAAATCAAAGAATCCAGAGGCTGGTTTTATGAAAAGATTAATAAAATAGACCACCAGCTAGACTAATAAAGAAGAAAAGAGAGAAGAATCAAATAGACATGATAAAAAATGATAAAGGGGATATCACCACTGACTTCACAGAAATATAAACAATCAGAGAATACTATAACCACCTCTATGCAAATAAACTAGAAAATCTAGCAGGAATGGACAAATTCCTGGAAACAGACACCCTTCCAAGACTGAACCAGGAAGAAGTTGAATCCATGAATAGACCAATAACAAGTTCTGAAATTGAGGCAGTAATAAATAGCCTACCAACCAAAAAAGCCCAGGGACCAGATGGATTTACAGCTGAATTCTATCAAGAGATACAACGAGGAGCTGGTACCAGTTCTTCTGAGACTATTCCAAACAACTGAAAAGGAGGGGCTTCTCCTTAACTCATTTTATGAGGCCAGCATCATCATGATACCAAAACTTGGGAGAGATACAACAAAAAACAAAACTTCAGGCTAATATCCCTGATAAATATAGATGCAAAAATCTTCAATAAAATACTGGCAAACTGAATTCAGCAGCAAATCAAAAAGAGTATTCACCACGATCAAGTTGGCATCATCTCCAGGATGTAAGGCTGGTTCAACATATGCAAATCAATAAACTTAATTCATCACATAAACAGAACAAAAGACAAAAACCACATGATTGTCTCAGTAGATGCAGAAAAGGCCTTCAAAAAAAATTCAACATTCCTTCATGTTAAAATATCTCAATAAACTAAGTATTGATGGAACATACCTCAAAATAATAAGAATCTTTCATGACAAACCCACAGCCAATGTCAAACTCACTGGGCAAAAACTGGAAACATTCCTTTGAAAACCAGCACAAGACAAGCATGCCCTCTTACCACTCCTATTCAACATAGTGCTGGAAGTTCTGACCAGGATAATCAGGCAATAGAAAAAAATAAAGGGTATTCAAGAAGGAAAAGAGGAAATCATACTATCTCTGTTTGCAGATGACATGATCCTGTATCTAGAAAACCCAGTTGTCTTAGCCCAAAAGCTTCTTAAGCTCATAAATAACTTCAGCAAAGTGTCAGCATATGAAATCAATGTGCAAAAATTGCAAATTTTTCTACACACCAATAATAAATATGCAGAGAATCAAATCATGAAGGAACTTCCATTCACAATTGCTACAAAGAGCATAAGATACTCAGGAATACAGCTAACATGGGAAGTGAAGGACCTCTTCAAGGAGAATTACAAACCACTACTCAAATAAGAGAAGACACAAACAACTGTAAAACCATTCCGTGCTCATGGATAGAAAGAATAAATATTGTGAAAATGGCCGCACTGTCCAAAGTAATTTATAGATTCAATGCTATTCATTACACTACCACTGACATTTTTCATAGAATTAGAAAAAACTACATTAAAGTTAATATGGAATAAAAAATGAGTCTGTATTATCTAGGCAATCCTAAGCAAAAAGAACAAACCTGGAGGCATCATGCTACCTGACCTCAAACTATACTACAAAGTAACAGTAACCAAAACAGCATGGTATAAAACCAGACACATAAACTAATGGAACCAAATAGAGATCTCAGAAAAAAGACTACACATCTACAACCATCTGATCTTTGAAAAACCTGACAAAAACAAGCAATGGGGAAACGATTCTCTATTTAAATGGTATTGGGAAAGTGGCTAGCCATATAAAGAAAATTGAAACCTGACCCGTTCCTTACACCTTATACAAAAATTAACTCAAGATGGATTAAAGACTTTAATAACCACAACTATAAAAATCTAGGCAATACCATTCAGGACATAGGCATGGGCAAAGATTTCATGACATAAGCATCAAAAGCAACTGCAACGAAAGCAAAATTTGACAAATGGATCTAATTAAACTAAAGAGCTTCTGCACAACACAAAGAACTATCATCAGAGTGAACAGACAACCTACAGAATGGAAGAAAATTTTTGCAATCTATCCATCTGACAAAGGTCTAATATCTAGAATCTACAAGGAACTTAAATTTACAAGAAAACAACTCCATTAAAAAGTGGGCAAAGGACATGAACAGACAATTCTAAGAGGAGACCTTTATGTGGACGACAAACTTATGAAAAAAAGCCAACATCACTGATCCTTAGAGAAATGCAAATCAAAACCACAATGAAATACCATCTCACACCAGTCAGAATGGCGATTATTAAAAAGTCAAGAAATAACAGATGATGACGAAGTTGTGGAGAAATAGGAATGCTTTTACACTGTTGGTGAGAGTGTAAATTAGTTCAACCTTTTGGAAGACAGTGTGGCGGTTCCTCAAAGACCTAGAACCAGAAATACCATTTCACCCAGCAATCTCATCACTGGGTATATACTCAAAGGAATACAAATCTTTCTATTATAAAGATAATGCACACATATGTTAATTGCAGCACTATTCACAATAGCAAAGACATGGAATCAACCCAAATGCCCATCAATGATAAACTGGATGAAGAAAATATGGTACATATACACCATGCAATACTATGCAGCCATAAAAAAAAATGAGATGATGTCCTTTTCAGGGACATGGATGGATTTGATAGCCATTATTTTCAGCAAACTAACACAGGAACAGAAAATCAAACACTGCACATCCTCACTTATAAGTGGAAATGGAACAATGAGAACACATAGACACAGGGAGGGGAACAACACACACTGGGGTCTGTCAGTGGAGTGGTGGGAGAGGGAGCATCAGGATAAATAGCTAAATAGCTAATGCATGTGGAGTTTGATAGCAAGGTGATGGGTTGATAGGTTCAGCAAACCACCATGGCATATGTTTACCTATGTAACAAACCTGCACACACTCACACACACACACACTGATGTGGGTATGTCAAACACACAGAATGTAACTGAAAGAGTTCTCAATATCCAAAAGTAAAACTATTTGACCATAAAAATTAATAGAATACCTGTAATCCCAGCACTTTGGGAGGCCGAGACGGGCGGATCACGAGGTCAGGAGATCGAGACCATCCTGGCTAACACGGTGAAACCCCGTCTCTACTAAAAAATACAAAACTAGCCAGGCGAGGTGGCGGGCGCCTGTAGTCCCAGCTACTCGGGAGGCTGAGGCAGGAGAATGGTCTAAACCCGGGAGGCGGAGCTTGCAGTGAGCTGAGATCCGGCCACTGCATCCCAGCCTGGGCGACAGAGCAAGACTCTGTCTCAAAAAAAAAAAAAAAAAAAAAAAAATTAATAGAATAGCATTGAATTATAGCTTGAACTATAAATACATATCCATGAGTTAATATAAATAAAACAATGCAGAAGAAATAAGTCTCATATGCCAAATAATTTCAAAGAATTTCAGATAATTTATGTAGGTAGCCTCAAGGAGAAGCAGCATACTGATTTGTACTTCCAAAGTGTGGGCAAAGTGGAATGACTTCCTTCTAAAGAGCACAGTATGGACCGGGCGCAGTGGCTCGTGCCTGTAATCCCAGCACTTTGGGAGGCCGAGGTGGGCGGATCACCAGGTCAGGATATCGAGACCAGCCTGGCCAACATGGTGAAACCTCATCTCTACTAAAGATACAAAAAAAAAAAAAAAAAAAAAAAAAAAAAGCTGGGTGTGGTGGCGTGTGCTGGTAGGCCCAGCTGCTCAGGAGGCTGAGGCGGGAGATACGTTTGAACCCAGCAGGTGGAGGTTGCAGTAAGCGGAGATCACACCACTGCACTCCAACCTGGCTGAAAGAGCAAGACTCCATCTCAAAAAAAAAAATAAAATAAAAAAATAAAATAAAAATTTTAAAAAAGATCACAGTATGGAGAGAGGGAAAAAGTTTGCAATGTAGAACCTGACAAACATGACTTCTTCAAGGTTCTCAATTTCTCAATGTTTATATTGATAGTCATAAGTCATGTTCATAGTATGTACTGTTGCTATGATATAATGAGAATGGGAGATTATCTCTGTGCTACTCCTCCCAAAAACTCATAATCCTATTATAATCATAATAGAAACATTTGGTAGGTCCCAATTACTAGATGCTCTACAAAATATCTGAAAAGTACTGCCCCAAACTGTCATCAAAAATAAAGACAACCTAAGAAACTATCAGACTCAATAGGAGCTTAAGGAGACATGATGACTGAATGTGATGTAATATTCTGGATAAGACACTTCAATTAAAAATATATAAAAATAAATCTGAATAAAGTACATATTTTATTTAGTACCAATATATTGGTCATTGATTAAGTCAGATTATATTAATGTGAGATGTTAAAAATAAGGGAAACTCAATGTGAGGTACACAGAAACTACAATTTTCACAACTTTTCTGTAAATCTAATATTCTAAAGTGAGTATTACGATATTTAAAGGAATAAAAGACTAGGTCCTCCAAATCACGAGCAAGCTCTAGTTACTTATATTGTGCGTGCATAAAGAATATTATTTTTTACTTAATTTAAGTGAAGTAATTCTCCAACACTTCTGTGGTCTAATCAATGAGGTTACATCCTGTTCTGCTTCATGGCTACAGCAGTCTGACAGCCACAAAGTCTACCCCATAATTTAGGAAAGTAAGTCTAGAAAGATTAAAGTAATCACCCTCACCCCTAAGATTTAATGATGCTCAATAAAGATATAAGGGAAATTCATAAAAGAGGACATTACCACGAGTTAGCCAATATTATATGAATCTTTAACTGCAGAAAACAAACGCTTTTTCAAAACATAGTTATTAAGATTGCAGTCCTGCTGGTAAATGTTATACTCAGCAAACATGAGAGGTGATATTTCTTTTCCACTGGACACTGAAGTCACCAATACCTTAATTCTATTTGCTAAAGATACTGCCTTTAGTATAAAAACAGGGATACCAATAGTGAAACATTCATTTTCAGGTTCCAAAATACTCTTCTTATTACATAATATGAGTTTTTGAGAGTTGGGTTATAATACATAACTCAGAATAAACAAAATAAAGGAATATGTGGCACTGGTAAATATACTTTCTACATAAAGAGAAGTCAATTCACTTAACCTTGAAATATCAATAAGATTGAATTCTCGTTGTAATCCTATACTCTAACATTATTTGTAACTGAAAACCATGAAAACTAGCAATACTTATTTTTATAGCAGAATAGAAACAAAAATACTAAAACTGAAGAAATTAGAATCAATGTTTACTTCATATAGTGAAGAAACAGATGAACCTAGATGTATAACATAAAGTCTTTCACCTTAGAGTGGTAGACAATGGCATATTTCATAATAATCTCTATTGCATCTAAAGGAAAGGGTAACAGTATTTTTGTATTAAGAATAAAAATCTTTTACAGTGCCTTCCCTGGGGACAAGGTTTTAAGATTTTCTTTTCCTAGTTGTATGCTAACCCTCTTAAAATCATAGCAGATACAATCAGTTTTTGAAATGCCCTTTATAACTGTCAAAGTAGATAAAATTACAGATTTGTTGGATCTCTAGTGTGATGTCATAAAATCCCATTTTCTCCAGCAAGAGTTATTATCTGTCTTTTTTTGACAGCGTGTTTCACATGATCAGTAAGAGAATCATGGGAATAGTTAAATGGACATTTAGAAATAAAAATATCCTTGAATTTTAGTAGGAAATCTATGAGAATCTAAGAACCATGCTAAGAAGATTTTTTTTAGGGTACTATGATAAGAATTTATTTTAACAATAAATCTTTTAAAAGTATGAACAGAAATACCAATTTTTGTATTCACATATTTGACATTGTGGCAATTTACCATCTTTACATATCTCCATTTGATTGTCAAGTTTATGTAAAAGTTTTTGAGTTAAATATTTTTCATAGCATTGTGCATATGCAGGTAAGATTATATCATGATAGATTTATTCATTTATTCAATTGACAATATCAAGCCAATTTTGGCCTTTTAAAAAGAATGATGTTATAGACATTCATTCTAATGTTATGTACATGTCATGTATATTGGTTCTAATGCACACATGATAAATTTTATCCAGTGCATAGCCCCAGCAGTGAAAATACAGGGTCATTAAATGTGTGCCTTAAAATTGATTAATATTGTTGTTTTACAAAATGTAAATGTAAACATAATGTAAACATAATGTAATTAGGTTTAGCACTATCAAAGTATATAAAAGTTTCAATTATGCCATATTACTGCCATTACTTGGTACTGTCAAACTTTATAAAAAATTTACCAATTTTGTTGGTATATAATAGTATATATTCACCATATAAATTTGCATTTTCCTGATAACTAATGAGGGTTAGAAAGTCAAGCAACTTTTTGTACCTTAGTTTGACCTTTTGGTCAGCCTTATTTGTGAAGTTTCTTAGAAATTATTTTACTCATAAAATAATTTTGTGAGTAAAATATTTATTAAAAAATTATTTTACTCATAAAATAATTGCATGTCCTTTCATAAATTGATTTGTAGGAGTTCTTTATATATTATATTTTATTTTCTTAATACATTTCATTTTGCATATTTAAGATATGCAACATAATATATTCATATACATGTATGTGTATTTATATTGCGATCTCATGTTGAATATAAACATTTTTACAGGGTCAAGTACATGGAGATAGATAACAAAATAGTTGTTAGGGTCAGAGTGGAGGAAGAAAATGGGAGAATGTAGATCAAATTATGTATTAATAACAATAATTTTCATGTTATGGATTAGTGTTTGACTTGTTCATCCCACGTATTTGCTGCCTTGAATTCTTTGACCTATATTCACCCATTTTCTCCCCTCTACTCTGACCCTAATAACAACTGATTTTTTTCTCTATGTAATTGACCTTTTAAAAATGTCAACATGTTTAGATTCAACATATGAAATCATGTCTTATTTTTCTTTCTATATCTGGCTTATTTTATTTAGCCTAATGTCCTTCTGGTCTATTCACGTTGTGACAAATAGTAGGATTTTCTCTTTTTTTAAGGCTGGAAGATATTCCATTGCATATGCAGTATATATCTCCATTTCTTTATCTATTTATCCATGGGTAGATACCTATATTGTTTCCATATTTTGACTACTGTGAATAAGGTTGCAATGAACATGAGAGTGCAAATACGTTTACAAGGTGTTGATTTCATTTTCTTTGAGTATGTACCCAGAAGAGGGATTTCTAGGTCTTATGGCGGTTCTATTTTTAATTTTTTAGGACATTACATACTGTTTTCTATAATGGCTGCACCAATCTACATTCCCAGCAACAGTGTATAAGAGTTCCTTTTTCTCCATACCATCGCCAATACTTCTTATGTCTTGATTTTTGGCAACAGCTATGCTAGGAAGTGTGAGATGGTATCTTATAGTGGCTTTAATTTGCATTTATCTGATGATTAGTGATGCTGAGCACATTTTTACATATCTGTTGGAGATTTTAATGTCATCTTTGAAACAATGTCTATTCAAGTTTTTGGTTCATTTTAAAATTAGGTTATGCATTTTCTTGCTATTGAGTTGTAAGCATCCTTTAAAAACTTTGGATATTAATTCCTTATGTAGATATATGGCTTTCAAATATTTTTTCCTCAATCTGTACATTGCCTTTCATTTTGTTAATTGTTTCCTTTCCTGTGCAGAAGCTTTTTAGGTTGATGTAGTATCATTTATTTATTTTGGCTTTTCTAGTCTGAACTTCTGGTGTGATTTCTAAGAAATCATTGCCAAGACGAATGTCAGGAGTTTTCCCTCTGTGTTTTCTTCTAAAATTCTATGGTTTCAAATCTTATATTCATTCTTATATCCATTTTGAGTTTATTTTGGTGTATAGCATAACATAAAGGTCCAATTTTATTCTTTAGCATGTGAAAATTCAGTTTCCCCAGCAACATTTATTGAGGAGACTATTCTTTCCTCATTGTGTCTTTTTGGTGCTCTTGTCAAAAATTAGTTGAGCATATGTATGTTTAGATTTATTTCTAGGATTTCTGTTCTGTTCCCCTGGTCTATGTATCTATTTTTATAGCAGTATTATACTTTTTGATTACCATAGCTTTGGAATATAATTTTAAATCAAGAAGTATGATTCTTCTAAATTTGCTTTTTTTCCTTCAGAATTGCCATGGCTATTTGAAGTCTTTTGTGGTTTTACACATATTTTACAATTGTTTTATCTATTTCTGTGAGGAATGCCATTTGGATTTGGATAGGAATTGCTTTGAATCAATATATTGCTCTATGTAATATGGACATTCTTCCAATCCATTAGCATGAAATACCTTTCCATTCATTTTGTCTGCTTTGATATCTGTCATCCATGTTTTATAGTTTTTAATGTATGGGTCTTCAAACTCATTGGTTAAATTTATTTCTAAGTATTTTATTTTATTTTTGATGCTATCTTAAATGGAGTTGTTTTCTTGATTTTTTTTTGGGGGGGGGTCAGGTCATTATTTGTGTATAGAAATTTTACTAATTTTTGCTTGTTGATTTTGTATTCTGCAAATTTACTGAATTCACTTATTATATCTAACAGGTTTTTTGGTGAAATATTCAGGGTTTTCTACACACAGGATTTATGTCATCATCAAATAGAACTAATTGTACATTTTCCTTTCCAATAAGGATTTTTTTTGTTTCTTTTTCTTGTCTACCTGCTCCTGGTAGTTCTTCCAGTACTATGTTGAATAGAAGTGGTGAGAGTGGGCATCTTTGCCTTGTACCAGATCTTAGAGGGAAAACTGAAAGTTTCCCCTCATTGATTATGATGTTAGCTCTGGGTGTTTCATGAATGACTTTATTACGTTGAGAATACTTTTATTTTATACTTAGCGTTAAGTTATTTTACCAAGAACAGATGTTGAAATTTCTCAAATGCGCTTTCTGCATAAATTGATAAGATCATGTTTTTTTTTTTTTTTTTTTTAGTCTGTTAATGTAATACATCACACTGATTGATTTACATATGTTAAACCAGCCTTGCATGTGAGGAATAAATTGCATTTGATCATGTTGTATAATATTTTTAATGTGTTGTTGGATGCAGTTTACTAATATTTTATTAAAGATTTTTGCTTCAGTGTGCCTCAGAAATATTGGCTTATGTATTTTTTCTTTTCTTGTGTTGTTTTTACATATCTCATGTATCAAGGTGATGCTGGCCATGTACAATGTATTAGCAAGTATTCTTTCCAGGTCTATTTCTTGGAAGAATGTAAGAAAATGTCAGTATTAACCCTTATTCGAAAATTTTGCTGAATTCAGTGTGAAGCTGATAGTGACAGGAGACAGACAAATTCCCAGGCAGAGACAGATCCCTGCTTAAACTTGACCTTCAAGCCAAGGACAGTATGAAGCCTGAAAACCAAACTACTAGCTCTGAACGGAGTCCGTGGACTGGAGTGAGAATTTCCATAACTGTTTGCCCACTCTTTCCCTATTGTTTTTTTCTGAATAATGCTTTTTAATCAATCGAATGTTGCTTTCTCCAAGACTACCTACAGCCCACACTTCCTCATCCCAAGCCCATAAAAAAACCCAGATTCAGCCTCACAGATGGCTAGCCACTTTTGGGCCCCCTCTTGCTGCAAATAGCTTTTCTTTCACACAATAAAATTATATTCTGCCTTACTCACGCTCTGGTGTTGGCATATCTTATTCCTATTGGTCACAGGACAAGAACCTGTAACTTGCTGAACTGTGGGAGCAAAAAGAGCTGTAACGCCCCCTGTAACACTCCTGCTTCCCTAGCTGTAGGCAGGGGGAATAAAAAAGCTGTAACACTGTTTCCCACACATTGAAAAACAGGAAAGAAGCCACTGGGCACCACTCTGTCCTGCTGAGCAACAGGAGTGAAGAAGCCACTGGACGCCACTCCTTCCCACTAACTGAACTGTGGCAGCAGAAAAGCCACAAGAAAGCCATCTGGTCCTGAGCTTATTTTCTTGAGAGATTTTAATCACTACTTTAAACTTTTTGGTTTTTATTAGTATGTTAACTGTTTCCTTTGCCTTCTTATTCAACCTTGGTATGTTGTATTCTTCTAGAAATTTATCGGTGTTCTCTAGGTTCCAAAATGGTTGGCATATAACTGTTCGTAATCATCTTTTATAATGATTTTTTTTCCTGAGGCACCTGCTGTAATGATTACACTTTCATATCTGGCTTTATATATTTGAGTCTTCTCTCTTTTTTCTTAATGTAGCTAAATGTTTCTTGATTTTTTTTTTTTAATCTTAGTTTTATTGACTTTTTTCCTGTGGTTTTTCTATTCTCTATTTTACTATTTCTGTCCTGTTATTTATTCTTTTCTTATTTCTGCTGTGTGTTTAGTTTGTCCGTTTTCTAGTTTCTTCTGGCATAATTTCAGCCTATGTATTTGTAATGTAGGTATTTACTGGTATACATTTCCTTCTTAAAACTGCTTTGACTGCATCCTATAGTTTTTGGTGTGTTGTGTTTCCTTTGTTATGTGACCTAAGATATTTTTTAATATCTCTTTTGATTGCTTC
Source organism: Papio anubis (assembly GCF_008728515.1). NCBI lineage: Eukaryota > Metazoa > Chordata > Mammalia > Primates > Cercopithecidae > Papio > Papio anubis. The sequence continues at coordinate 16,953,462 of NC_044984.1, read as the reverse complement.
TTTCATTGTTCACGTGCATGTTGTTTCATTTCCACATATTTAAAAATATCTTCTATTATTAATTTTTAGTTTCATGCCATTGTGGTTAGAAATAGTACTTGATATTTTGATTATCATAACTTGGCTAACACATGTTTTATGGCCTACCAGATAACCTGTTTTGGAGAATATTCCATGAACACTAAAAAAGAATGTGCATTCTGCTGCTGTTACATGGACAATTCTGTATATATCTATTAGGTCCATTTTGTCAAAAATGCATTTCCAGAATTCTAAACTGGCAGAAGTCAAAGATGAAGAGAGAATTTTACAAGCAGCAAGAGAAAAAGGTTAAGTCACATATAAATGAATCCCCATTAGAATATCAGCAGATACCTTGTAGTCCAGGAGAGAATAGGATAATATATTTAAGTGCTGAAAGAGAAAAGAAATCTTTCAGACAATAACACTATACCCAACAAAGCTGGCCTTCAGAAATGAAGGAGAAAAAATTCTATCCCAGGAGAGCAAATGTTGAGGTAGTTCATCATCACTAGTCCTGCTTAATAAACTTAAAAAGTTTTCCACGTGAAAACAAAAGAACACTAATTACTAACATAAAAACATATGAAAGTAGGCCGGGCGCGGTGGCTCAAGCCTGTAATCCCAGCACTTTGGGAGGCCGAGGCGGGCGGATCACAAGGTCAGGAGATCGAGACCATCCTGGCTAACATGGTGAAACCCCGTCTCTACTAAAAATACAAAAAACTAGCCGGGCGTGGTGGCGGGCGCCTGTAGTCCCAGCTACTCGGAGGCTGAGGCAGGAGAATGGCCTGAACCTGGGAGGCGGAGCTTGCAGTGAGCCGAGATCGCGCCACTGCACTCCAGCCTGGGTGACACAGCGCGAGACTCCGTCTCCAAAAAAAAACATATGAAAGTAAAAAACATATGAAAGTATAAAATATATTGACAAAGGTAAATGCTGCTGTTATATGGAAATAAATTTCTAAAGTATTCCTTAGAAATTTATTTCCATAAGTTGGGCGCAGTGGCTCACGGCTGTAATCCCAGCACTTTGGGAGACCCAGATGGGCGGATCACTTGAGATCAGGAGTTCAAGAATAGCCTGGCCAAAATGGTGAAACTCCCTCTCTACTAAAAAAACAAAGAACTAGCAGGGTGTGGTGGCACACACCTGTAATCCCAGCTACTCGGGAGGCTGAGACAAGGGAAATGCTTGAACCTGGGAGGCACAGGTTGTGGACAGCCACTGCACTCTAGTCTGGGTGAAAAGGCGAGACTCTGTCTCAAAAAATCTTATTTTCATGTAACAGCAGCATTTATTTTTGTCAATAAATTTATTTTCTTATTAATTTTTAAACTTGTTTCTCTGTTCATTGTTGAAAGTGGGATATTGAAGTCCCCTGCTATTCCTATATTTCCATCTATTTCTTTCATGCCCATTCACACTTGCTTTACATATTTGGGTGAATCAATGTTTACTACTTACTTATATATTTATCATTGCAAACAATTATATGTTTATAACAATTATACATTTATAACTGTTATAATGTATAACATGTAATATAACATAATATAATAAAATATGTTATATAACATAACAAAATGTTATGTTATAATATGTTATAGAATGTTATATAACATATGTTATAATGCAATATGACATAATATATAGTTATATATAATATATAACATATGAAGTAACATAACATGTTATAATGTAATATAACATAATATATAACAATGCTATAACATATAACGTGTTATATATGTAATATATGCAATATATAATTTATAGTATATTTATAATTTATATTATATATGTTATATATGTAATATATATGTAATATATATACTATATGTCATATATATTATTATATATTATATAAATAATATAAATATTATATAATTACATATAGTTGTTATGCCCTCTGATGAATTAACCCCTTTGTCATTAAATGACCCCCACTGTCTCATATCACAATTTTGACTTGAAGCATATTTTATCGCATGTAAATCTAGCCATTTGTGCTCTCTTTTGTTTACCATTTACGTGGAATATCATCTAACTGTTCACTTTCAGCCTATGTGTGTCATGAAGGCTAAAGTAGGTCTCTTGTAGATATTACATAGTTAGATTCTATTTTTCATCTGTTTAGCCACACTATGCCTTTGGATTGGAGATGGGTAAGAACTTAACTACTACAATTTTGTTAGGTTTTCTGGTTGTTCTGTTAAATCATGTGTTTCTTTCTTCCTCTTGTCACTCATCTTGGTGATTTAGTGTTTTTCTGTAGTACTAAGTTTTGATTCATTTGTCTCTATTATTTGTGTATCTGCTGTAGGTTTCTTGCTTGTGGTTGTCAGTGAAGTTTACATAAAACATGTTATAGTTACAAGAGACTATTTTACACTTAACTTATAACAACTTAACTTTGATTGTGTATCAAAAGCCTAGACTTTTACCCTCCCACCTACAATTTATATTTTTGACATCAGAATTTATATCATTTTATATATTTCTTATTTTAGGTATTATTATAGTTTTGACTTGTAACCTTCATATTAGATACATATATATGATTTATAGGCCACCATAACAGTATCAGAGCATTCTGAATTTGACTATATATTTACTTTTATCTGTAAATTTTATGCTTTTATGTTTTTCAGTTAGTAATTACTGTTCTTTTGTTTTCACTTGAAAAACGTTTTAAAGCATTTCTTGTAAAGCAGGTCAAGTGGTGAATTCCCTCAACTTTTCTTGTCTGGGAAAATCTTTCTCCTTCATTTCTGAAGACCAGTTTTGGGTATAGTGTTCATGTCAGAAATATATATATTTTTTCTTTTAGCACTTAAATATACCATCCTATTCTCTCCTAGCCTACAAGGTTTCTGCTGATATTCTTTTTTTTTTTTTTTTTTTTGAACCGGGGTCTCCCTCTTTCCCCCGGGTGGGGGTGGCGGGGCCGGGTCTCCGCTCCCCGCAAGCCCCCCCCCCCGGGTTTACGCCATTCTCCTGCCTCAGCCTCCCAAGTAGCTGGGACTACAGGCGCCTGCCACCTCGCCTGGCTAGTTTTTTGTATTTTTTTTGGTAGAGACGGGGTTTCACCGTGTTAGCCAGGCTGGTCTCGATCTCCTGACCTCGTGATCCGCCCGTCTCGGCCTCCCAAAGTGCTGGGATTACAGGCTTGAGCCACCGCGCCCGGCCTCTGCTGATATTCTAATATGTATTCACTTATATGTGACTTAACCTTTTTCTCTTGCTGCTTTTAAAAATTCTCTCTTCGTCTTTGACTTTTGACAGTTTAATTATGGTGTGCTTCGGAGGAGGCTTCTTTGGGTTGAGTCTGTTTATTGATATTTGAGTTGCTTGGATCTAGATGTTCACATCTCTTCTAAGACTTGGGAAGTTTTGAGAAAATATTGTGTTAAAAAATCTTTCTGTTTCTATCTTAATCTCCTCTCTTTCCAAAACTCCCATAATGGAAAAGTTTGTTCACTTAATAATGTCGCATGAGTCCTGAAGACTGTCTTCGCTCTTTTTCATTAATTTTTTTCTCTTTTTATCTCTTACTGGGTAATTTCAAAAGACCGGTCTTCAAGTTTAGAGATTATTTCTTCTGCTTGATCTAGTCCGCTATTCAAGCTCTCCATAATATTTTTATTTTGATTCATTGAATTCTTTAGCTTCATGATTTCTGTTTGACTCCTTTTAGAAAAACTTGTCTCTGTTGAGGTTTTCATTCAGATCATGATTTTTTTTTTTTTTTCAGATTTTGTTGAATTCTCTATCTGTATTCTCTTGTATCTCATTGAGTTTTTTAAAACACTATTATTTTCAATTCCCTCTCCGGCAATTCCTTTTTTTATTTTTATTTTCCTTTGGATCAGTTCTAGAGAATAATTGTGTTTCTTTGGTGGTGTCATGTTTCCTTGTTTTGTCATGTTTCACGTGTCCCTGCATTAATGTTTATGCCTCTGATGGAATAATCACCTCTTTGAAACTTTACAGAGTGACTTTCATAGGGAAAGTGCTTCACCTGCAAATGTGTCTTACTGTGCTGGTTGGGAAGTGTGTGGTGGCTCTGGTTCTGAATGGATGCAGCAGTGTAGCCTCTGTGCAGATTCTTTAGGCATAATCAATGTCAGCAATGACTATGGGTGCCTCAGTGGCCTAAGATGTAGGAGTTTGTAGCAGTGGTGGTGACAGTGTAGATTGTTAGGGTTCTCGGTGGCAAGCGTTCTTGGGATTCTCCTGTCTTCATTTTCCCCACATATGGAGTCTTAACTGAAAGGATCCTTCTTAGTGTTAGGTCTGATATAGCTCACAAGCAGCTGTAGCAGCATGGGGTTTTAGGATGTAGATCCTCAGAGTGCTTATGGAGCAGGGGTTTGGGGCTCAGCATCTCACAAATCTATTGTGGCATCTAAGTTTGGGGGTTCAGGTTTACTCTCTGAAGCAGGGTTGCATTCAGAATGCTCACAAAAGCAGAGTCTGTGACTCTGAGCCACCTCCAAGCAGCTCAGGCCCAGGAGGCTGGATTGCCACTGTGATTCTGACCATAGGGGACAGAGCACAAAATTGCCTTGGTACAAGGAAGAAGAAGGAATGCTCTCTAGATTTTGGCCCAGGGAGCAGATGCAATTCAGAAATGTTAGCTAATACGGCACAGTGGCAACTGAGGCCTCAGGGCATGAAGCCTTATGTAGTGGTGACTCTGGATCCCGGGATTATGGGACATGACAGTATCCCAGATTCTGTAAGGCCAGGTGCAGTGGCAGTAAGGAAAACAGAATAGTGGAACACAGCTATTGCTTGGACCCAGGGGAGCAGGGAGCAACACAATGATGCCAGTTTCAGAGAGACAGAGTACTAGTTATCTGGCCTGTAGGACATGGTGTCTGAGCTCAGACAACACTCTGTTTCCCTCGGACATGAGGAGCCACTTCGGCTTAGCCCTGGGAAATATGTCTGCTTAGCCCGGCCAAGGTACTGATTTCCTAGCAGGTGATGTGCTGCTTCAGCTTAGGCCTAGTGGGCTTGGCTGCTCTGGAGAGAGGGCATCCCTTCGGCTCAAGCACAGGGGGTGTGACTACCTTGAGTAGCAAAGACATCATTTCCTGAGGAGGCAGGGTGCCACTTCAGCTCAGGAACCAGGGCTTGCGACTGCTCTGGAAGGCCAAGGCAACATTTCCTGGAGAGACAGTGCACTGCTTCAGCTCAGGCCCCAAGGGCAAGACGCAGCAGCAATTGGGAAATACAGACGGAGTGGCTCTGTAACAGCTTGGTCCCATGGGGTGGGGTGTAGCAGCAGCTTAACTCGGAGATGGCAGGCTCCCAGACAGGGGTGGTTCAGCAGCAACGAAACCTCAGAGATGAAAGGGCACTGTGGTTAATTGCCCCCAGAGCAGGCCATACCAGCCATGAGGGGTGGGGCGCAGTGCTGGCTGTATCTCTGGTGGGAGCGCAGCTTTGGGAAATCCAGAAAGCTCCCTCAGCTGGGCTTAGCACTTGTAAGGACTGCAGGAGTGCCCAGTGGTGAAGTCTGTGGATGTTCAAGGTGGTGATGGGGGACGCAAGGCTTCTTTTGGTTCCCTTTTTCCGGCAGGGAGAAGTACTTCCTGGTTCTGAGGTGATCCTCGCCAGGAGACAGGGTGGCCAAGGCAAAGTGTTTTCTTCCATTCTCTATGTGGCCATTCTGGCTTTCTATGTTGCACAGAATTTTCACTACTTCTTTGATGCAATTTTGTATCCTTCTTTAACTATTTTCATCAAAATGTAGTTTGTTCATTTCTTTGGATGTCTTTGTGTTGTTGGGTGGGGAAAAGAGGTAGGGGCATCTAGTAAGGTATGTGGGTAATGTAACTTCTCTCACTACATATTATGTATACAAGTCATTATTATGCCAGGTACTTGTGTTATAAATATTTTTAAAAATTCTTTATCTTGCTTTTTAACTGCATTAATTCAGTCTTTTAATGAATAGTTTTTATGCTAGTTTAATTTATGTACCAATTCCTCTGTTATTTAGTTTGTATTGTATTTAAGAATTCTTCCCTAACCTGAGTTCATGAAGACGCTGCATGATTTGAAACAGATCTTTGTGTTTGGTAGGAGCTAGTGGTCCAATTTCATTTTATTTTTTATCTGTGAACTATAATCGCGCAGACTATTCACTGAAATATCTATTCTTCCCCCACAGATAACCCAATGTTGCTCTGTAATATATCAAATGTCTATATACCTTTGGTTTACTTCAGAATTAATGGAATAAACAGGACATCCATGCTTAGCTTCAGCAATTGGCTGGTTATAGAATGCCAATATTTGAGGAAACCATGGTGTACTTTCATGGATTATGTGCAAGGAAAGTAGAGAATTGACAATACAATCATTAAGAACACTGGATCTGAAGTCAGTAAGACTGGCTTAAAATGCTGCCTCTATCATTAACTATCTGTGTGATCTTATGTAATTCATTTGTGCTTCCTGTGTTTGTTTCCTATTCATTGGAATAACGATAATAATATAATAGCTAATATTTAAAGGGATCTTATGTGTCAGGTCCTGTTTGAAGTTTTATATATATATATATATATGTATGTGTATATATATGTATATATGTATGTGTGTCTGTGTGTGTGCATATACATATAGATAGATAGTTATTCTACAACATACTGGGAAACTCTACAACTATTACATTCATTTGACAAGCCTGTCACTTTTCCATGGATATTCATTTAGTAAAGTGTGGTAGCTGGGATTCATAATCAGCTTGGCTCCAGAATCTGTATTTTTAACCATGAAGAAAAAAAGCTAAACTTTGTTCTCATAAAAGTTGCTTCAATTGGAGAATTGTTTGTTACTGCATTATAAACTACAAAATGATAGTGAATACTTTGGTCTTTCTCTAATAGTTTGTATTTTAATATATAATACCATTATATTCTGATATGTAATCCAAAAATCTGGGAATCATCTTAATTATGTTCTTGGCCCTCTTTCTCCATACCTATTCCATCACAATATCCTATTAATTTTAACTAATTTGAAACCATCTTTTCTACCTCTGTAGAAAAAAATCCCATAATTTTTCATCTATACAAGTATATTCTTAAGAGTTCACACTATGGGTACCCTTTTCCCTCTTCCACTCCTCAGTCTCACTCCAAAGTTAGAGTGATCTTTTAAAAATTCAGCTATCATCATGATATGTATTATCTGAGAATAACATTCTAGCCTGTTCCCATTAATTAGGAGGGAGAATACCTGTACATTATAGAACACCATGAATGTAGATGTTTATACTGGGAAAAGAGGGATGTAATTCTGAAGGTAGGGCTGGTGGTGAAAAAGAATATTAACATTTAAACTGAGTTTAACTTCCTGTTTTGCTACCAGCTACCTATGTATCGTTGGATAAATCATTAACTCCCTCCAGTTACCTCATCTTTAAAGTGTGTACTTAGATGAGAAAATTATTAAAACACAATATTACCTTGAAATTTTCTAATTATATTTTAAGATAACTTGAAGGGAAAAAGACAACTTTGCTCATATAGGAAAACTCAGATTTGTAACTGTTTTAAACAAATGGACTATTATTTGATTTATAGAGGTAAACATGTAAGCTGAATGGCTGTTTCGTAAGATGTTGAAAGGTCAATTTAATATTCTCAAAACCAAAATCATAAGTGTACATCTTTCAACTTTAAAAAGACTAGAAATTCAATTTTGTTATATGTATATATATATTTAAATCAAGCATTCATTGAACATTTGCCACTCTCCTTTTATCCATTCTTTTGTTCTTTGTTGACATTTACAAGGGTAAATTTTCTTTTTTTCTCTTTGTCTTCAAACAAATTGTGACAACAACAAATGTGAGTATTTTTAGATGTGATTTAGAGGATAGTAGTCTATTAGATATTTGCTTCTGACCCTATCTCCAATAAAATTAAATTGATGTCATTGACAAGTAGTAGTATTTGACAGATGTGTTTATCAAGATTGTCGGTATTATTGTGGATGGCTCATGGGAGTGACAGTAGGAGTGATGGTATGAAACTGAGCCAATGAAATTGCAGCCTGCATATCAGGACAAATACCTTAACAGTACTTTAACCTCTTTGGGGAAGTCGCAATAGATCTTTTTTGTTTGTTTGTTTTGTTTTTTTAGTACATTCGAAACTTGTATCTGTCTAGTGAAGTTGGGTGGTGAAAACAGACTTATGAATCCCTTTTCATATTCACTGCTTCTCAGTTGAAACAGAGTCACAATTCTGAAACTAATTTTCTAGGAAAAATATTGGTGTTGCTTTTGATGCCTTTTATCCTTATATGTAGTTTGGCAAAACTTTTGTTTGCTGACTTAATTATGTAACTTTTCATGACTCCATTTACTGAATTAATTACTTATTCAATTCTTTATTAATAATGAAGGAAATGTCTTCCACAGATACATTCTGGCAATGTATTAACTTGACTGCTACAGCATGTTACACTACTTGCCATTTTATTTTTACGTGTGACTATCAGTCATTAAACGTATGTACCAACCATAAGAATTATTGTGGAAGGCAGGATAATGGTTCCCCCACACCAATATGTCCACAACCTAATCCTAGGAACCTGTAAGTATGTTTCTTGCATAGCAAAAGAGACTTTGCAGATATAATCAAGGTTAATGACTTTGACATGGGGAGATTATCATGAATCATATCATTTTGCACCATCTAATCACATGAGTTCGTAAAAGCAAGAAACATTTCTGGGTTGTTTTCAGAGATAGAACGTTAGAGAGATGAAACATTTTTGGCTTTGAAGATGGAGGAAGTGTACCACAAACCAACGAATGCAGGCAACTTCTAAAACATAGAAAAGGCAAGAGAACAGATTCTTTCCTAGAGCTTCCAGTAAAGAATGCAGCCTGTAATGCCTTGATTTCAGCTCAGTGATATTCATGTCAGACTTCTAACTTACAGAACTGAAAAATCATTTGCACTGTTTTAAGTCATTAACTTTGTGACAATTTGTTACAGCAGCAATAGAAAATTAATAAAATACGTTGTGTCTTTGTTCTCATTGGTTTCAAAGATACAACATACCAGAATCTCTGGGACACATTTAAAGCAGTGTGTAGAGGGAAATTTATAGCACTAAATGCCCACAAGAGAAAGCAGGAAAGATCTAAAATCAACACCCTAACATCACAATTAAAAGAACTAGAGAAGCAAGAGCAAACACATTCAAAAGCTAGCAGAAGGCAAGAAATAACTAAGATCAGAGCAGAACTGAAGGAGATAGAGACACAAAAAACCCTCCAAAAAATCAATGAATCCAGGAGTTGGTTTTTTGAAAAGATCAACAAAATTGACAGACCACTAGCAAGACTAATAAAGAAGAAAAGAGAGAAGAATCAAATAGACGCAATAAAAAATGATAAAGGGGATATCACCACTGACCCCACAGAAATACAAACTACCATCAGAGAATACTATAAACACCTCTACGCAAATAAACTAGAAAACCTAGAAGAAATGGATAAATTCCTGGACACTTGCACTCTTCCAAGACTAAACCAGGAAGAAGTTGAATCCCTGAATAGACCAATAGCAGGCTCTGAAATTGAGGCAATAATTAATAGGCTACCAACGAAAAAGGTTCAAGGACCAGATGGATTCATAGCCGAATTCTACCAGAGGTACAAGGAGGAGTTGGTACCATTCCTTCTGAAATTATTCCAATCAATAGAAAAAGAGGGAATCCTCCCTAACTCATTTTATGAGGCCAACATCATCCTGTTACCAAAGTCTGACAGAGATAGAACAAAAAAGAGAATTTTAGACCAATATCCCTGGTGAACATTGATGTAAAAATCCTCAGTAAAATACTGGCAAACCGAATCCAGCAGCACATCAAAAGCTTATCCACCATGATCAAGTGGGCTTCATCCCTGGGATGCAAGGCTGGTTCAACATACGCAAATCAATAAATGTAATCCAGCATATAAACAGAACCAAAGACAAAAACCACATGATTATCTCAATAGATGCAGTAAAGGCCTTTGACAAAATTCAACAGTGCTTCAGGCTAAAAACTCTCAATAAATTAGCTATTGATGGAACATATCTCAAAATAATAAGAGCTATTTATGACAAACCCACAGCCAATATCGTACTGAATGGGCAAAAACTGGAAGCATTCCCTTTGAAAACTGGCACAAGACAGGGATGCCCTCTCTCACCACTCCTATTCAACACAGTGTCAGAAGTTCTGGCTAGGGCAATCAGGCAAGAGAAAGAAATAAAGGGTATTCAATTAGGAAAAGAAGAAGTCAAATTGTCCCTCTTTGCAGATGACATGATTGTATATTTAGAAAACCCCATCATCTCAGCCCAAAATCTCCTTAAGCTGATAAGCAACTTCAGCAAAGTCTCAGGATACAAAATCAATGTGCAAAAATCACAAGCATTCTTATACACCAATAACAGACAAACAGAGTCAAATCATGGATGAACTTCCATTCACAATTGCTTCAAAGAGAATAAAATACCTAGGAATCCAACTTATAAGGGATGTGAAGGACCTCTTCAAGGAGAACTACAAACCACTGCTCAGTGAAATAAAAGAGGACACAAACAAATGGAAGAACATACCATGCTCATGGATGGGAAGAATCAATATCTGTAAATGTAATTTACAGATTCAATGCCATCCCAATTAAGCTACCCATACTTTCTTCACAGAATTGGAAAAAACTGCTTTAAAGTTCATATGGAACCAAAAAGATCCTGTATTGCCAAGACAATCCTAAGCCAAAAGAACAAAGCTGCAGGCATCATGCTACCTGACTTCAAACTATACTACAAAGCTACAGTAACCAAAATAGCAAGGTACTGGTACTGAAACAGAGATATATACCAATGGAACAGAACAGAGCCCTCAGAATGAATACCACATATCTTCAGTCATCTGATCTTTAAGAAACCTGACAAAAACAAGAAATGGGGAAAGGATTCCCTATTTAATAAATGGTGCTGGGAAAATTGGCTAGCCATAAGTAGAAAGCTGAAACTGGATCCTTTCCTTACTTTCTTTATATGAGTAATTCAAGATGGATTAGAGACTTAAATGTTAGACCTAAAAACCATAAAACCCTAGAAGAAAACCTAGGTAATACCATTCAGGACATAGGCATGGGCAAAGGACTTCATCTAAAAACACCAAAGCAAAAATGACAACAAAAGCTAAAATGGAAAAATGGGATATAATTAAACTAAAGAGCTTCTGTACAGCAAAAGAAACTACCATCAGAATGAACAGGCAACCTACAGAATGGGAGAAAATTTTTGCAATCTACTCATCTGACAAAGGGCTAATATCCACAACCTATAAAGAACTCAATCAGATTTACAGGAAAAAAACATACAACCCCATCAAAAAGTGGGCAAAGCATATGAGCAGACACTTCTCAAAAGAAGACATTCATACAGCCAACAGACACATGAAAAAATGCTCATCATCACTCGCCATCAGAGAAATGCAAATCAAAACCACAATGAGATACCATCTCACACCAGTTAGAATGGCAATCATTAAAAAGTCAGGAAACAACAGGTGCTGGAGAGGATGTGGAGAAGTAGGAACAATTTTACACTGCTGGTGGGACTGTAAACTAGTTCAACCATTGTGGAAAACAGTGTGGCAATTCCTCAAGGATATAGAACTGGAAATACCATTTGACCCAGCCATCCCATTGCTGGGGATATACCCAAAGGATTATAAATCCTTCTGCTATAAAGACACATGCGCACATATGTTTATTGCAGCACTAATCACAATAGCAAAGACTTGGAATCAACCCAAATGTCCATCAGTGACAGACTGGATTAAGAAAATGGGGCACATATACACCATGGAATACTATGCAGCCATAAAAAAAGATGAGTTCGTGTCTTTGTAGGGACATGGATGCAGCTGGAAACCATCATTCTCAGCAAACTATCGCAAGACAGAAAACCAAATACCGCACGTTCTCACTCATAGAATTGAATTTGAACAATTAGATCAGTTGGACACAGGAAGGGGATCATCACACACCAGGTCCTATTGTGGGGAGGGGGTTGAGGGGAGGGATAGCATTAGGAGATATACCTAATGTAAATGACGAGTTAATGGGTGCAGCACACCAACATGGCACATGTATACATATGTAACCTGCACGTTGTGCACATATACCCTAGAACTTAAAGTACAATAAGAAAAACTAATAAAATATAAATTCCTCATTAGAATCACTTTATCCTTTTGATATGCCATCTATGAACAGATCCTAAAATTGTTCATTAGTTCATTTATTTTTATATGATTCATTTATAATGGCTGTGTGTATCTAGCATTGTATTAGGAGTAGAAGCTGTGTAAACAAATAAGGTATATATGTCTCCTGTTAAAAAAAAAAGTAATAAATACAGTACATGTATATAAGTGCAATTACTATTATAAGAACTCAGAAAAAAGAAGTAATTGGTTTCAGGTAGAGCTAAAATAATAAACGTGATGTAAAATAATTTTTCAAAGAAGTGAAATTGGAACTGGGATTTTAAGGTTGGGTGGGTTCTAGTAGAACAGGGAGAAAAACAAAAGATAAATCTAAGGAGAAAAACAGGATTAGCAAAGGCAAGAGATACGTACAGCTGGGAATAATTTGCTGAAAGCAAATCTGTTGTTTGGCTCTTTTATTTATACGCGAGTACAATTTTCATATTAGAATACATATTAGTGTAAGGAATATTTTGTTCACTGCTGCATCTGCAGTGCGTAGAACAGTGGTCAACATATCGCTGGCATTCAGTAAACTCTGTTGTGTGAGTGAATGCTTTTAATGTGATTTAAGTAATTTATTTTAATACGGAAATATTTTAGATGTGATTTAACAGATTGAAAAAAAGAAAAACGCAGACACCCACAGTATCTTGGAGGGTTCTGCACAGTCCTCACGTGCCAAACTCTACTCATATATGGCACACAGGAAATAAAACTTGCGACATTTAAAAGCTTATATACAAATAGATACGATATTGTAAAATATTTCATGGGCCTTATTGTCATATGTCTTAGTATCTGCCAACTTTATTTCAGTTTTAGTAAAAATGGATTTCATCCTTAAAGAACATCTATTTTTGAACAGTACAAATAATACTAAGTGCTATTTTTTCTTGAGACTGTTGTATCCATCATCAAACTCGCTTCGCTTGAAATTTTTCAAAGCATCTGATTTTAGATGATCTAAAAGTGAAAATACACTCTGCAACCACTCCAACTGTATTATAACTAGAAACAGATGTTCAGCAATATAAATTAATTAACTCCACTTTTTATTACACTGATTAGATTTTAAACCTTTTACTTGATACTTTAAAAATATCCTTTAATTTTAGCGTATTACAAAATGATATTTGTCTAAGTTTTACTCGTTTGGACTATAGATTTTAAAATACCTCTCTAACTTAATTTCTTCGTTTAAATAAAATAACAAAAAACAAGCATCACCTTAAGTTCAAAAGAGTTTATTTCTTATAGGTCATAAGACATTTCTGCTTTTATTAACATCTTCAAACCCATACTGCAGACAGAAGCCAAATCATTTAAAGGTCAATTTTTCTGAGATTCCCATTTCAGTTGGAGAGATAAAAGGCCAAGGGATGTGATTTGAAGAAATCAGCAATAATCTGCTTTCACATACTAGGCCCTGTCTAAAAGGACATAGATCCACTCACCCAGGGTGGCTTTCATTGAAGTTACTAGCTTGGGACATAACTGGAGTTATTAAGGTGTTTTGGATGCGCTGAGTTAATGTGGCAATATACTTCTGTGTGTAGAGTCACAAACTTTATGTATAAAGAAGAGAAAAAGCTCATTTAGGCTTCTAATCAGGGGACAGATAATTACTTCCTTCTGAAAAAGTTTTGAAAGAACGAAAGAAAAATGAAGATGTTTGTACACTCAGGAAAAAAAGAACAACACAGTAAAGAACCCTTTTCTGTGGAAGAAGGGCTGAATGTGAGAGAGTTATGAGGTTATATTTAATCATTTTTTCTTTTGTCACCATCAAAAATACCTATTGTGGAGACTATAGTGCTTTGATGCCAAAGAGTCCAATATTTGAGGATCAACTGCTAAAGCAAACAAACAACAACAAAAAAGCCTTATCAACTACAAACTAAATGAAAAGGACAAACTTATAAAAGACACTTTGAATGCTGCCTAATTTTTTTAATGAACCAGTTCTTTTAAAAGTTTTAAAAACAGGTTCAGAATTGCATGCACGTCTGTGTGACAGGAACCTGACTAGAGTGATAAACAAGTACACAATTTGACAGTAATAAGAATTTCCTGAAATCAGCTGATACCAGGCTTCCAGTGGTGGAAAAAACTAGACATTCTGCCTTTCTTGTCTGCTGGCTTTAATACACGGCTACCTTCCTCATGCGTATTACCAAATATCTACTGAAGCTCTTGACACTGTATACATGTTTTATTAGGAAGAAAAACAAAACCAAAAAAAACAAAACAAAACAGAGGAATATGCGTGAACAAAGGGTAAAATAAGTGTCAGCCAAATCTCTTAACTTTTTAGCAGGATATAAAGCAGTAGACTTTCATAACTGTAAGTGTGTCTGGGGAGACAAAATGCCTATAATCAGACGTATTGCTACCTTCCTCCCTCATTGGGATTCTGCTAGCGGGAAACAAAGACAGGATAGATATCAGGCAGGAAATTGGCATCATCTCCTTTGTACGTTTACATTTTTGATTGTCTAATGCTGTTCATGAAGTTATTGCAAATATTGATATATTTAGTAAAAATAATCGGCAGGGCCTGAATAAATAACACAGTTAAATCTCTGGAAGCAGAAAACTATACCTCATGATTTGGTTTATGGTATAATCCAATAAATATAACATTTGGGATATGTACATCAGTCTTACAATATTACTTTAAGGCATTCAAAAATGGTTCAAAGGAGGCTTTTTTAGTGATTAAAATTGTTACTTTACCATTCTAACCAATCAAATACTTAAAAGAAGAATAATAGCTATGGCTGCTGGGAGGAGAGGGACAAACTTTTCATTAGCATATATATGATTGTCTAGAAGACTTAAGAGAATCAAGTGAAATATACTAATGGGAGTAAATGTAAACACAAAAGTTTAGTCATTTTTCTGTATACCAAAATAACCAGAGAGAAAGTATAATGGGGACAACTCTGTGCAATAAATATGTAAGCTGAGTAGCAAAATAAGAAATAACTTATTAACAATGCCGAATGAAAACAAAGGCATACACTTAACTTTATTTAAAGATATATGAGAATTTCAGGAATTTGGAGACAGACTTTGTAGTTCCTAGGGTAGGGGGCTGGATATTGATAAAAATGTTGGTGATTTCAGACTTGTGCCATAATTGAAATTGTGTTGAAATGTAACACAATTTCAACATGCACAAAATTTATTGAAAGTTTAAGTATGAAGTTAAAAATATCTAGAATGATTGTGAAAAGAGTCAGAGAATTGGCTGTAGCCACCTAGGATCTCGTATTCTTGTATAATGGGTTGTATGAAAACATAGATTGGTGGAATCTATGATTATAATAAATTGCCATGAAATTAGACCTAATGCATAAGAAAACATAATATGTGATAAAGCATTACAAATCAGTTTATTAAATATTTTTATAGTTATGAAAAATATTAAAATGAGGACAACAGTGTAAAGATACTTGACTATAAAATTTAAAGTTTGTACTCAGAAATTTATAGTTTGAATTTAGTATCATAAAATTATGATATATAAACAGAAGTTGTGGGAAAAACATTTGAATGTGCTTAAGTTTTTGATGCTATAAATGAAGTTTATTGATAAAATTTTATTAACATAACTTTATTCTAAAATTATTTTTTGAAAAATTGTTTTACTCCTAGAATATTATGGTATTTAGTAAATATATATCTGTATTATATTTTTAAATTTCTATATTCTATTACTTAATTCAGCAGATATATTTTGACTGTTTACTTTGTGCAATCAATTCAGTTGAAGTGATGAGAATAAGGAGGTACATGAAATCTGAAATTTCCCTAAGCCGGTTTAAAATTGACGAGAAAGGCATATATGCAAATAACTATAGAGATTAATGTAGAGTTATCTGAGCGATATAATAAAATATATGTGGTGGAGGATAAGTAATCAGTAGCTAAGTTTATTTAGAGGTTGATCATTTGGGGCTTCTAATAGTTTTCTCTAGATTCCACAAATAGATGTTTATTCTTAGAAGAGATGTTTGATTTCATTTACTGAATGAAAAACTACTCTATATATACTAGGTTTGAGGTTGTGTGTTATGTGCTACAAAATAAATTAATGCAAGTAAAAGCAAATTCACACTTTATTCTGTAATTTTTCCTCCCAAATTAAGAAATTAAAAAATAAAAATGGAAAGTTAGAGAAACTTGTACATAGCAGAATTGAAACTCCAAATGAAGACTAAAATTGTAACTTTTTTAGGAAAAATGTAAATGTAAATTCAATTAATTTAATATGGATAAATTTTATAATGGGATAGCTCAGCAAAAATCTCTGCCCTCCCATTTTGTGTTGTCTTCTAAAAAATGTGATTGTTGCTGAATTGTGTTCTTTTTGTTTTGTTTTAGATCACCTAATTTTCCTGGATAGTTACTTCGATTTTTAATTTTATAGCTTCAGATTAAAATTAATTATTTGGGCATTTTATTTTATTTTATTATTTTATTTATTCATTTATTTTTTGAGACGGAGACTTTGTTGCCCAGGCTGGAGTGCTGCGGCGCCATCTCAGCTCTCTGCAACCTCCGCCTACTGATTCAAGAGATTCTCCTGCCTCAGCCTCCTGAGTAGCTGGGAGTACAGGCACCTGCCAGCATGCCCAGCTACTTTTTGCATTTTTGGAAGAGATGGGGTTTCACCATGTAGGCCATGCTGGTCTGGAACTCCTGACCTCAAGTAATCTGCCTGCCTCAGCCTCCCAAAGTTCTGGGATTACAGGCATGAGCCACTGTGCCTGGCTTATTTGGGCGATTTAATGTTATTTCAAATGTATCCTTTATACTTCTTTACTAATATTACTATTCAATTAAAATACTTAATTTTCCAAAATTTTTGTTTGTTGGTTTTTGGTTTGTTTTTGGTGGTTTTTGAAAGTAAGAGCCAAGAAATGCTGTTAAGGCAGGATATTTTATAACTCAGTAAATATAAAATCCACTTTTATCTACTTGAATCACATATTTTTTCAACTTACCATTTATATGACCATATTTATTACATACACTTTCATACACACACCTACACACACACATGCACACACACACACAGAGAAAGAAAGAGAGAGAGAAGTTGATTGGGGTTTCTAATAGTTTTTATTTAATTATTTTGGAACAGGGATTTAGATGGCATAAGACTAGCAGATTACAAAATAATAATGTTAGAAGTTTAGTAAAATTTTCAAGTACAAAAGGCAATTTTGGCAGCAGGTCTTATTCAGAAAGACAGTTTTTTAATAATAGGAAGATTCTTATTTAAAATTATTGGTACCACATATGATCATTTCTTTTAAGAGCAAGGACTCTCATATTCACTATTACATTCCTAAGACCTAGTTATAAGTGCCTTGAAAATGGCTTGTGCTCAATAAACATACAAATGAATGAATAAAATGTAAAAATAAATAACTCTATTTAGTCTTCGGATTAGAGAAAATAATGGAAGAGATTAATACATTAATACACCAAATAACTTCCATGGTTTAACGTATCTGCAAGTCTCTAAGGAGTATCAATTTGCTTAGAACAGCAGTCATTGAATATTATTTTCTTAAAGGACAGAGCCTTAACAAATGCTACAATAAGATAATCACCAAGATATAAATTTCTGTAATTAATACAAAAACATATAGGATTTTCATGCATAACACTATCTGCAGTGGGCCAAAAAATACGTTAATATGTTATTGATGTGAGCTCTCATTTGTTATGTCGCTGAATGTATGTCCTTGTATCGGGACTTCTTCTTTTTTTTCATGAAACATAAACTATTTAATTCTGATTTTTAAATTGCAAAATAATTTACTATATTGAAACAGCCCATTCATCATATAAAGCATTTGATTCTGTCACCTCAAGTGCTTGTTAAATCACTTCCAGCTGCTACAATCAAGGGCCAGGTACTTCTAAGGTCTGGCACTTTCTGAGCTCCATTACACCTTTAAGTATGATTCTTCAATCCAATTCTAGCCTTCATAATAATCAAGTGCCTACTCCACTTAACTTGAAGGCAACTGGGAACTTAGAATTCTCCATATGTGTCTGTATCTGATTTTCAATCAGACCTCTTCATCTCCCAAATCTGAAAGGTTCTGAATATCTATGAAGTAGTATAGCAACATTTTCACTTAAAGCAGTGTCAAGAGCAGCATCATGGAAATAAAACTTTGGCAAGGAAACTAAGCTATAAAAGGGATACTTCTCCAAACCAACAAGGAAGTTAGTAAGTTAGCGATAAAACTGAGTGAAGCAATGTTTTCTGTGATTGTGTACCTACATCAGTCTATTGATTAAATAACTTAGCATTCAGGTTGAGTTCAATGTCATTTAAATTATGGGGAAAAGGGAGAAATTCAGTGTTTAAGAATCTATATTGAAGAAAGTTTATACAAAGGTATATTATTTGATTTGTTTAAAAAATATGTATTAACCATGCATTTTACTGGTGATGTAAACATATATAAATATTATAAAATCAAGACCATTATAAAAACAACAAAATAGAAAACATAATGAACTTTAAGTGCCTAGTTTATACATTTGCTTCTTCAAAAGTATTAATAGGATTCTCATTATGTTTTAGGCACTATACTAAAGCTAACTATGAATGTGATCCTTATATTACTGAGCTAATTTTTGTGATATGTACATAAATTATAAGCAATTCATCATAGTATTCTCTAAATCATGGTGCTGCGGGGCACACACATACTATTTAAATCAGTTTGGATTTAACATAGGTAAAGGGGACTGGGGCTTATAGGAATTATTTCACATGTGGATGGCAGCAAGTGGAAAGATCTAGAGATGTGAAGTGTTGAGTTGAAGGAACTTAAATAATAAAGTATAGTGAGGACATAAAATGTGAATTGGGTGACTGGAAGAGATAAGGCTGCAGAGAGGGTAGAAGATTATAATATGGAATATAAAATTATATTCTGAAAAGCAAAGAAAACATACCAAAGACTTTTTTTTATGGACAACAGTAAGACCAGAATTATAGGATGGATTTGAATGAATCCTAAAGATCATTCAGGTCACCTCCCATTAATTGAATAGCTGTTTATCAAACTCATTCTGTGGGGACAATGTGGTAAACAGAAATTACATAATCTTATAGGATTTTGTGTTTACTCTGAGAGGAATGGGGAGACATTTGAGAGTTTGAACAGGAGAATTTGTGGTCTCTAGTTATTATGCTAAGAAGCAAATGAGTGACTGAGAGAACAGGAATGAAAAGGAGATTGTTGAAGTCGTTTGCAAAATCTAAATGAAAGATAGTGGTGGTTCCAACAAGAAAGGTATTGTGGAGATGATGATGAAAGATTGATTAATTGATATAATTTGCCTACAAAGAGTTTTGGTTTGAGCAACTAGAGAAGAGGATTGCTACTAACTGAACAAATAAAGTATACCAAAGAAACAGTATGAGAAAGAGAAATTATTTGTAAAAGAGAAATCAGGATTCCTTTTTGTAACTTGTTAAATTTGAAATGTGGAATGAGATCTGATAAGATCATCGAGGGGTGAGTATAGGTAAGAATGATGTCCAAAGATAGAGGCCTGAATGACTCCAAGATTAACAAGTCAGAGTGATAAGAAGAAACCGACAAAGGAGATCAAGAAATAGCTATCATTGGAGTTAGATAAAAATCAGGTGAGTGTGCTGACCCAAAAATCAAGTAGATAAATTTTCAAAAAGCAGAGTTAAAATTGGGATCAAATGCTGATGACTGGCCAAGCATGATGACTGGCCAAGCATGACTATGAGACTTGACCACTGAATTTTGCAATGAAAAGATCATCAGTGAGCTTGAAGAATAATTTTTATCAGAGTGTATGAAAAAAAAAGTGTATGAAAACTTGATTGGAGAAGCGGTAACAGAGAAAAGAATAGGAGTAATTAGAAACTGAGCATAGATTACCTTCATGTGGAGTTTTGTCTCAAAAGTGGTGTGTATACAAGAAGAGAAAGTGGATCTGAAGAATGGTTTAAAAACTGCATTTTGTAATTTAGAATAGTGTTACATTTTTAGTACAGAGAATTCCCATGTACCTCACACCGTTTCTCCTATTAATATTTTTGTGTTAATATAGCACATTTGTTACAATCAGTGAACCAATATTGATACATTATTAAGTAAAGTCTATATGCTAGTTAGATTCCTGGGATTTTACCTGATGCCCCTTTCAGTTTCAGAGTCCCATTCATACAACCTGTTACATAGTTAGCGTGTCTCCCTAGACTCTTCTTGGCTGTAACAGTTTCTCAGTCTTTTCTGGTTTTGATCACCTTGGTCTATAGTTTTCCTTTCCCTTAACATCTTTATATGGTTCTACTATTAGGGTGATATTTACCTTTCAGCATGACTTAGAAAGTGTTCTCCTTCTAACGTGTATATATTTATAAATATATTTTTAAAAAACTATGCAGTTGAAGTCAGCTTGCTAGTATTTTTTTAAGGATGCATTTATTTTTAGTTCAACAACAGCCCAATCCCCCCATGAGAATATCCAACTAGTTCTACAAATTAAAGGACTTTTAAAAGAAATACGAGGCTCTTGAATATACTGATATTTGAGATAATATAAAATCTTCTCCTTCAATCTGCTGTCCTCACTACGGTCAGTGCATTTCATCTAAAATATGAATCTTATCACATCATTGTCTATCGTATGTTGCTTATAAGAATCACCTCAATACTTTGCTTCTTCTGTATCCACACCCCTTGGGAGAGTAGGCCTTTGTTGTGGGGAAACTACTGGGCACATTTCACAAGGATTACTCTTCCTCCTTCCCTGAAACACCCATGAAGAAACATTTCTCAGAGCTTTACCATGATAACCTGGTGGTTTTCCTTGATGGAAAGCTCATGAAGGTTTGGGGACTCCCTAAAAATGTAGTTGCCAGGAATTTCTGAGTCTTAGGCTTGTCTAGCCTTAGTATCTAGCAATTCATCAAAATTACCACTTGCTTTCCATTACATTTTTAGTCATTGATTTTCATCTTGTCCGCCATTTTTTCTTGTCATCAGGACAGAAGTGACAGTTTCCAAACTCTTTATATGTAAGGCTAAAATCTGAAGTCTAAAAGTGATCTTTAAAAGTATCAAATGTTATAACATATTTACATGATCATGGGATTCTATTAGAGAAGAAAAAGGAGAACATGCAAGGCAGAAAAATTTGCAGAAGAAAATGAGGTCCTTGAGTAGGTTGAGAAAGATCAGGATCAAGTCATATGCAGAGTTTACCTTGGTAGAAATAGAGTTAATATGTGTGCAGTGCAATTGGTTGAATTATACCTTCCAAGAAGATGTCATAGTCCTAATCCCAAACACCTGCAACTGCAACCTGATTTTCAAATAGGATCACTGCAAATGATCAATGTAGAATGAAGTTCTTAGGGTGGGCCTTAATCACATTTGACCGTGTCTCATAAAAAAAGTAAATTTATACACAAAGACATGTACACAGGGGAAACCACATAATGCTAAGGTGGAAATTGAGGCAATGCATCTGCAAGCCAAAGAATGTCAAAGATTGCCAGTAAAAACACCACGAGCTAGGAGATGGGCATGGAAAAAAAAATTCTCCTTCATAGAAGGAACCAGACCAAGGAACCAGACACCTTGATCTTGGGCTTCTATCCTTCTGAACTGATAGGCAATAAAATTATGTTTGTTTTTTTTAAGATGTCCAGTTTGTACTACTTTGTTACAGCAGCCCTAGCATATTAATAACATCCAGTAATTGGAGAGAAAGTAAAATATTGGCCAGAGTTTGTAGGTGGGATGATGAAATGAAAGAAGCCTGGAGAATGTCTCTTCTAATTCGTTTATTTTCTCAAGAAAAAATGAGCATCATAAATTAGAAGTAAAGATGGAGATGGAATTATTATTGGAGAGAGGAAGAGGTATAAAAGAAGCATCTGTGAGAATAGGAGTAGGAATAGACATGGGAAATGTAACTGACAGAAACTTGATATTAGTGGTTGAAACTTAAAGTGAGATTTCCACATTTAAATAGAAGGTTGCGGCTCAATTTAGGAAAATGATGATGCTGGTAGTGATGGAAGAGTAGATTTTAGAGATATATAATCTCTAAGTTTGACATAATTAATATTATCTGGTGATTGTAAACAGTAAATTAATGGAAATAGAAATTTAGTTAGCTTTCTAAATTTCTTAATGTGATAAAGCTGTTAACTGAAGATAGCATACACAGAAAAAACCCAGAGTTTAGTTTTAATCGGTTTTTGAAAAATTTAACTTTATTGACATGGTATTATATTGTTGCCATAAATATCCAAATCGATTGTTTGACTAGATTATACACACTGGCCCAATTACCAAGTGTCTACATTACTTTGTTAGAGAACAGAATTTATATCTGCCACTTTGTTTCTTATATAAAAATAGTAACATGTTTCAACTACTTATTTACCTGGATTTTATATTTAATACTGCCTACCTATAAGTTCACAAAGCAGATTCATCAACACTCTTTGGTTCATGTTTCACCATAAAAGTGCTGTTACTTCCAGGAAATTTTTTTGTAACTGCTGGTTTACAGAAATTGAAAATGTTTTTAGCCCAAACAGTAGACCCAGTAACTGTGAAAATTCAAAAAGTCACAGGCAAAATTTATATGTATGTGAACATATGTCTGACTGAAGGCTCAGCTGCCATTTACAACAGTGAGATTATTCTTTTTGCTAATGGTAAACTCTGGATATTAATAAGATAGAATTCTAGGCAGCATGGCATTACTTAAGGTAAGCTATGTTATCTCCCGACACTGAATAGAAAAAACTTGTTTTTGTTTGGTTAACAACCTTATATTCTATTTTGCTCTAGAATTATCTATTTACTTCAGAAAAACAGCTCCTTTTTTACTCCTAGTTTCATTTTTCAGAATTTCTTATACTATATTGTTAGAATAACAAAAGCAGCTGTTATTAAAGTGATTATTTAATCATGTATCCCAAATGTATTTGTTCAGTCTCTACTATCAGTTAGGCTATTTTAAGGAAATAGACTTTCTGTTAAGAATAATGGAAAGCTATTAAATGAGTTTAAGTAGGAGACAAAATTACATAGCTAATGCTGCATAAGGAATGACCTCAAAGCTTAGTGGTTTAAATCAATGACTTTATTTATCTCAGTATTCTACAAGTCAGCAATTTAGTCTAGGCTGGGATCTTTTACGCATCTACCATCAACTGAGAGCCAGCTTTCGTAATCTTAGCTGGGCTCTCTCTACCATTGGAGGACTCCACTGGGGTAACAGAGCTTATTCACCTAGGATCCACAATTTTTTATTCCCCAGCAGGATGGTCCATGACAGAGAAAAGATCTCAAGTAGTAGAAAACGCACAAGGGCTATTGAGACATGGGTTCAGAACTGGCAAATTATCATTTCTTTCACAATCTATTGACCAGAGTAAATTACAGGACCAACTGGATTTTAAGAGGTGAAGTGAGAAATTCTCCCTTTGATGGAGGAACTGTAGCATCACAGTCATAGTTGTTGCATTTCCCCCATTGTTGTAGCCCCTCCTGCTGCAGCTGAATTGACTTCCAGGGGATTTAGAGAGACAGACTTCTTCCCTACTTTATTTTTATATTTTATTTTGGTAGCCACATATTAAAAGTCAAGACATTAAACAAACTGCACATATAGGGAAAAAGAGAAAGTGACTCAATATTCCCAGGGAAAGATAAAAGCTCAGAAAACACCTAAGAAGGTCTTAATTTATACTTCATGCTAATCCTGGGCACAGAGACATTCTAAAACAATAAAAAACAAAAAAGTAAAAACAATAACAAAAAGCAACAAATACTATGGAAGGACGTGAATTTGATTTCCAAAGTTAGTATGCTTTGCTTTTATTTTATTTTATTTTATTTTATTATTTTTTTGAGACAGAGTCTTGCGCTGTTGCCTAGGCTGGAGTGCAGTGACATGATCTTGGCTCACTGCAACCTCTGCCTCCTGGGTTCAAGTGATTCTCCTGCCTCAGCCTCCCAAGTAGCTGGGATTACAGGCGCACATCACCATGACTGGCTAATTTTTGTATTTTTTGTACAGATGAGGTTTCACCATGCTGGCAAGGCTGGTCTTGAACTTCTGGCCTCAAGTGATATGCCCACCTTGGCCTCCCAAATTGCTGGGATTAGAGGCATGAGCCATTGTCCCTGGCCCTAGATTTAAATGTCTAGATTTTAGGCAAAAAAATGTAAAACATACAAAGAAACAGAAAAGTATTGTCCTTTCAAATGAAAAATAATCAGAAATTATCCCTGAAAAAGACCTGAGGACAGATCTGCTAGAAAAATATTTAACACAACTGTCTTAAAGATGCTCAAAGAACTAAAGAAAGATGTGGACAATGTTAATAAAACAATGTAGGAAGAAAATAAATATATTATTAATGAGATAGAAAACCTCCAAAAAGAAACCAAAAGAGATACATTACCTGAAAAGTACAACAATTGAAATAAAAAATATTATTAGAGGGACTCAGAGGCAGATTTATGCAGATTAAGAAAAGAATCAGGGAACTTCACAGGACAGTAGATATTATCAAGTCTCAGGAACAGAAATAAATAAAAACAGAAAACATAAAACTGAAGGTATCTGTGTAACTGGAGAAAAAAATTAGACCAACACATACACTGTAGGAGTTTCAAAAAATATTTTAAATAAAAAGACAGAAAATATTTGAAGAAATAATGGCTGAAGACTTCCCAAATTTAATAAAAAGGTGTGAATATAAACATCTAAGAAGCTCAACGAACTCCAAGACAAACTCAAAGAGACCCACACAGACACATTTAAGATTGCAGAGATGCATAATCAAACTTCCAAAAGCTAAAGACACGAATAGAACATTGAAAGCAGCAAGAGAGAACTCATTGTATACAAAATATCATAAATAAAATTATCAGATTTCTCATCAGAATGTTTGAAGATTAACAGGCAGTAGAGCAATATATTCCAAGTGCTAAAGAAAAAACAAATGACAAAAAGTATTGCAATCAAAAATCCAATATCCAGCAAAACTTTTTCAAAAGTGAGGGAGAAATAACATGTTCCCAGTAAACAAAAGCTGAGGGAGATTTACCCTGAAAGAAAGGCTAAAAGGGAATCTTGCAGGGTAAAATGAAAGGACACTAGACAGTAACTGGAAGCTGTGGGAGGAAATAAAGATCTCAAGAAAGGCGTGAAGTTAGAAGTACAAAGTGAATTTCACTAGCCTGAACTCAAGGTCTCAGCAGGGCCACACTCTCTCCAGAGGTTCTTGGGGGGAATCCATTTCCTGCCTCCTCTTATTTGGTGGCTGCCATCATGCCTTGGCTTTTGGCTGCACTATTTCAATCTCTGTAACTTTGGTCACATTGCACTCTCTTCCTTTGTGTGAGTTCTTTCTCTGCCTCTCTTTACATAAAGACATTTGTGATGGCATTTGGAGCCTACCTAAATAATGTAGAATAATTTCTCCGTTTCATCATCTGTAACTTTTTCACATATACAAAGTCGCTGTTTACCATAAAAAGTAACATTTGCTGCTCTTTCCAACAAGTAGTTCAGTAATTATAGTGAACTTAAAGGGTTACAGGAGTTACCCAAAGCACATGGTCTAAAGGCTGGCATAGAGAGTGGTATTTAATAAATGGACTTATTAGCCTTGTTGTTATTCCTTGCAAAATCCCTATAGCACATTGATACTTTTTTGACACCTTGGCCTAATTGTATCTTAAACACTTCATAACTTCAAGTATTTCAGTCTTTATTCTACTTCAACCATTTATCAAAACAATTCTATCTCTCCTTGAAAAATTTCACCTGTAAGCCTCTGTAGTACATTCTCATAATTTCATGTTGCTTTGGTATCCATTTTGAATACAACTTTAACTTTCTCATACCAGAAGTAAGATTTAGTCATCCTTGACATAGTTTCCAGCTTTATACCACACCTAAATGATTCAAGCTAGTGTCCAGAGGTAATAATTTAGAGGTAGCTCTTCCACCGAGACTGGACTCCCTGCTTTCCTGCAGTTTTTTTAGAGAGACAATTCAGATATTTGCCCGTGAACAAAGTGGCCCACATCTTACTCCCTTATATATACTGCTAGTTGCCATGTTCTGTCTCTCTCTCCTTTTCTCTCTCTGTCTGCCTGATCCTTTGATCCTGTTTTGTACGACCTCCCTACTCATTATACACTCCTTGCTCATTTTTTATAGGTAAAAATCTCTGAACTTGTTTTCTGTTGTGGTGGTATATTGAATGTGTGGCTTCCATCTAAAGAATGAGAGGCTGCTATAGGCTGGTTTCTTCAGGACGCTGAGAGAACATAAAGTCAGGCTCCCATCACCAGAGCAATAGTCCAGTGGACCATGGACCAAGCAATAGTCCAGTGGACCATGGACCAGTGGACCAAGATGCACTTGCAGATAAGAGCTGCAAGTGCATCTGCCAGCATAAACAAGTTTTTCATGTGAGGGTGCCCCTGGTTTTGGGTTGGACAACTAGACATTAGACTGTCTTCCAGGTAAAAGAAGTAACCTGTGAAAGTCACAATGTAAACACCCATATTCGGGTCCCTTTCATTTCCTGTTAGGGCAGGTTACACCTTTGTCAAAGATCAGTTGACTGTAGACATGTGGGTTTATTTCTAGGCTCTCTATTTTGTTTCTATTTATCTATATTTGTTTGCATATCAGTACCATATTAATTTTATTATTGTAACTTTGTAATATATTTTGAAATCAGGAAGGATGATGCCTTCAGCTTTGTTCTTCTTCCTCAAAATTGATTTGGCTATTCAGGGTCTTTTTTAGATCCATATTAATTTTAGAATTTTTTTCTACTTTTTGTAAAGAACGCCACAGGAATTTTGATAGGGACTGTATTAAAACTGTGGATCACTTTGAATATTCTGGACATTTCAACAATATTGTCTTTCCATTCATGAACACGGATATATTTTTATTCATCTGGTTCTTCTTTAATTTCTCTCACCAATGTTTTATAATTTTCAGTGCATGCACTTAATCGATGAAGAAAAACAGTTGAGATAATTCAGCATTCATTTATAATAAAAATTATCAGCAAGATAGTATTGAAGTTAGTTACTTCAATATAATAAAGGGCATCTATGAACAGCCTACAACTTACATCACAATCAGTGAAGAACAACAAAAAGCTTTTTCTTTAAGATCTGGTAAAGGTAAGGATGATCACTCTTGCCACTTGCTTTCAACATAATACTAGACGTCATATTCAGAGCAATTAGACAAAAAATGAAAACCAAAGGCTTCCAAATCAGAAGAGAAGAAGTAAAATTTTCTCTGCATGCAAATGACATGGCCTTATATGTAGAAAACCCTGAAGACTAAACAAAAAACTGTTAGGACAAATAAATTCAATAAATTTACAGAGTACCTAATTCAGTCTTCTTTCTTTACACAAGCAATGAACTACCTGAAGAGGAAAATAATAAAAGAATTCTAATTCCAATAGAAGCCAAAAGAATAAAATGTGTTGAAATAAACTTGTTTCAAGAGGTGACCTCCCTTGTTCATGCACTTATTCTATTTCTCTCTTTTTAGCTGAGACATACACATAATCTTAAGTCATTGTTTTATTCTCTTTTTTGTTTATTTTCATTTACTTTTCTGTGAAATATTTTTCTTGCTTTGAGTCCTTAGGAGACCAAATTGTAATTTACCCCTGAAAGCCTGGAGGAATCCTTTGAATTCTGTGGTTCTACTATAGTTGCAGTTTAGCATTCATCTGTGATCCCAACCTCCAGAGGTTACCTAAGAGCCTAAGAGTCCTTTCACTCTCACAACAGTTGCTGTGCACCCACTCCTGCTGTCCATGGCCCAGGTAGGGAGCAAAGGGGCTTGGTACTTTCATACATCCCCCAAGAGACATACCACAGCCTCCAAATAGAGAAGCAGGTAAACTACATACCACATGACTCCTTGTCTCCACTGCTCCCCACCAAATGTACTTGCCTGCATCAGTGACAGGCAACTTGCGGCCTCCCTACCCCTGCCTGAACACAGAGTACCTCTAAGAGCCCAACCTTTAGAGACCACCACCAATAAGTACCACTGCTGCCTTCCCCTCTGCTAGCCTCAGGTCAAGGAAGGAGCAGAAAGGCTAGACACTTTTACATGTCCCCAACAGTGAAATCAAGCACCACTTCTGTGGGAGGGTAATGTGAGCAGACCACACACCTCACAGCTGCCATTCTCCATTGCCCAGCTGAGAAGGCCTGCCCTCCCTTGTAAAAGACTCACACATAGTCACATGGCTCCCACCACGCTATTTTGGCTGCAGCCTGGAACCCATCGGAGATCCCAGGCCTGTGATCTGCCTTTGGGTTTCCACTGTCTGAGTGCTCAGAACTTGAGAGTTCTGCTGGTGACCCAGGAATGACCACCCTGCCCCTCTCCATCACAACCAGCACCTGAACTCTGTGCTGGTCCAATCCCATTCCAGCCCTTTCATAACTCACGTGCCATCCAGTGGGCCATCTGGGGCCTGGAACTGGGGAATTATCTAGCCCAGTCAACACTACTGGCACCTGACTGCTCCCCTGAGTACTGAGATCGGGCCAACCTCACCAACTAAACACCATGACATCTGACACACACCCACATGAGCCAAAAGGAGAGCCCTTCCCCTCTCTAAACAAAGCAGTAGCATTTACCACATTAGAAAATAGGTGAGCCATAAAGTTGTATGTGTTACCCTGAGTAAAGGGGTTCTTTCTTAGAATCAATCCCATGGAAAGTCGTGGGACAGATATTTTCCATGGCTCTCAGCTACACTATGGTCTAGAGACAGAAAATAATTGCACATGGACTGAGAGTCATGAGCCACAGAACAGAGATGTGATAGAGAAATAAATTGTGTTCCTGACTATCTAGAACATGGAGCTGGTTCAGCCCCCTCACTCTCTCAGAGAAAATGGAGTATTTCACCAGGAGATCCCCTAGTCACCCCCATCAGGTTTGATGTCTGTGCTTATCATGGGATATTAATGGGAAAGTCACGGGGTCCAGCACTGTCCAGCTGTCTCCCATACCTCCTTGCTGAATAGGAAGCTCAGGTCAACAAGCACTCCACTTTCCAGCTCATCATTTGAAACAGACTATCTCACAGTAAACAAAGATCAAGTGCACACCTCTCTGCTTGTGCCACAGCTGGTGCATATCCATAAGCACTATGTACTGGTTTTCAGATTAAACTGCACAGACCAATATGAAACCTCCCAATAAAAGTGCACAGTGCTATAGAAGCAAAACCAAAAGACCCTACCCAACATATTCTACAGTCACAGCCTCAAGGTGGGAAATAACAGAGAAAGGAAAACCCCATATGAATGAAAATATATTCAAAATAAGAAGTGTCAGTTTCTTTAGATGATCAGGAAACATAAAAATACAGGTACCGTGACAAATCTGAATGTCGTGACACCACCAAAGGATCACACTAGCTCTTTAGCGAAGGACCAAAATGAGAACTCAGAAATGGCAAATGAAGAATTAAAAGTATGGATTGCAATGAAGCTCAAAGAGATCCAAGGGAAGGTTGAAAATCAACACAAAAGCTACCCAGGAAGTGAAGGAAGAGGTATATATCTTAGGGGGAAAAAAAAGACTTCTGGAAATAAAAAAAAATACTTAAGGAATTTCAAAATACCGCATAATAGACTGGACCAAAAACAAAAAAGAAAGAATTTCAGAGCTTGAAACCTGAGCTTTTGAATTAATCCAGTCAGACAAAAATAAAGAAAAAAGAATTTTTTTTAGAAATGCACAAAACCTTTGAGAAATATGAGATTTACTATGTAAAGTAACAACACCTACAACTTACAGGCATTCCAGAGAAAGAAGAAGAAACAAGCAACCTGGAAAATATATTTGAGAGAATAATTAACTACAATTTCACACTATACAAGATGAACATCATCAAAGTATACAGTCACCAGACCATCCAAGGTAGATACAAAAAAACAAACAGACAAAAAAACTGAAAGGCAGCTGAAGAACAGGGTCAAATCACTAAAGATAAAACTCATCAAACAACAAAGTTTTCAGCAGAAATCATACAAGCCAGGAGAGATTGAGGGTCTATTTTTAGCCTCCTTAAAGAAAAAAAGATGCTAGCCAAGAAGTTAATATCATATCAAAATAAGCTTCATAAATGAAGGAGAAATAAGGTATTTTCCAGACAAGTAAATACTGAAGGAATTTGTCACCAATAGACTGAACCTACAATAGATGATTTAAGATGTACAACAATGGAAATTGAAGGATGATGGTCACCATCATGAAAGGACACATAAGTACAAAGCTCTTAGATCTTATAAAGCAATTACACAACACTCCAAAACACCTAGCTAACAACACCATAACAGGAATTAAACCCCACGCAACAATATTAACCTTGAGTAGAAATGGCCCAAATCAAGTTTGTTTAACCTGCAGCCCAACACAAATTTGTAAACACTTTCAAAACATTGTGAGATATATATATATATATGCAATTTTTTAGGTCATCGGCTATCATTAGTGTTAGTATATTTTATGTGTGGCCTAAGACAACTATTTTTTCTTCCAGTTTGGCCAAGGGAAGCCAAATGATTGGGCATCCCTGGCCTAAATGATCCACTTGAAACATACAGAGTGGAAAATTTGATTAAAATAATACCCAACCACCAGTTGCCTACAGAGACACATCTATTGGCTAGAGACACATCTATTAGCTAATGACACCTTCACACTCAAAAGAGTCCAAAATTATATATCACACAATTGAAAAACAGGTAGACATTATCATATAAACAAACCTTAAACCAACAACAGTAAGAATAGAAAAAGAACAATATGTAATAATAAAAATCTTAATACAACAAGATTTAACTATCCTAAATATATACGTACTCATCACTGAAGCACCCAGATTTATTTAAAAAAAAAAAAAATACTGCTGACCTAGAAAAGAGACTGACAGAAATACAATAATAGTAGGGAACTTTAATATTCCACTGATATTACTGCAAAGATGACTGAGGTAGAAAATAAACAAACAACAACAACAAAAACTTGACATAAATTGGAATTTAGACCAAATGGAGCTAACAGATATTTATAGAACTTTCTACTCAACAATTGCAAAATACATATTCTTCTCATATGTGCATTGAACATTCTTCAAATTTGACCATATATGTGGCCATAAAGCAAGTCTGAATACATTTTAAAAGATAAAAATCATATTAAGTATCTTCTTGATCTTCTTGGACCACAATAGAATAAAATTAGAAATCAATACCAAGAGGAGCTCTCAAAAGTACACTAATACATGGAAACTAAACAACTCGCTCCAGAATGACTGTTGAGTAAATAATAAAATTAAGGCAGAATTTAAAATACTATTTTTTTTGCCAACCCAAATAATATAAGAAAAAAAGAAAAATTAATCATTTATTTAAAACTAATGAAAATAGAGACACAGTGTACCAAACTACTGGAATACAGCAAAAACAATGCTAAGAGAAGTTTATAGTGTTAAATTTCTACATCAAAAAGATACAAAAGTCTGAAGTTAACCACCTAATGTCAAGTCTCAAAGACATACAAAAACAAAAATAAACCAAATCCAAAGCTAGCAAAAGAAATAACATATCATAGCAGAACTAAAGGAGATTGAGATGAAAAGCCACAAAGGATCAGTAAAACAAAAAGTTGCTTCTCCAAACAGGACAAACACAATTGACAGACCACCAGCAAGATTAATCAAGAGAAAAAGACAATTCAAATAAGTACTATCAGAAATGATAAAGGTGACTTTACAGGTGACACCACAGTAATTTATAGTATCATCAGAGTCTACTAGGAACACTACTATATGTACAAACTAGAAAACCTGGAGAAAATTAATAAAATTGTGGATATATACAACCTCCCAAGATTGAACCAGGAAGAAATAGAAATCCTGAATAGACCAATAATGAATAATAAAATCAAATTAGTAGTTAAAAAAAAGCTCCAACAACAACAAAGGAATCTTGGAACCAGACAGATTCACAGCTGAATTCCACCAGATGTACAACAAGGAGCTGGTATCCATGTACTAAAATTATTGCAAAAAATTGAGGACCAGGGATTCCTCCTTAACTCATTCTATGAATCTCATATCACTCTGATATGAAAATCATGCAAAAACATTAAAAAAGGAGAAAAGAACCAGTCAATATCCCAATGATCATAGATACAAAGTTGCTCAACAAAATATTAGCAAATCAAATCCAAAAGCACATCAAAAAGA
This sequence comes from Papio anubis, assembly GCF_008728515.1. Classification (NCBI taxonomy): domain Eukaryota; kingdom Metazoa; phylum Chordata; class Mammalia; order Primates; family Cercopithecidae; genus Papio; species Papio anubis. The sequence continues at coordinate 16,920,736 of NC_044984.1, read as the reverse complement.
TAATTCATCATGATCAAGTAGGTTTTCTTTAGGGGGGAGATGCAAGGATGTTTCAACATAAATGATTCAATAAACAAGATTCACCATATGAACAGAACTAAGAACAAAAACCATATGATCATCTCAATAGATACAGAAGAAGCATTCAACAAAGTCCAATATTTCTTCATGATAAAAGCCCTCAACAAACTATGCATCAATGGAATATACTTCAAAGTAATAACAGTAATTGACAAACCCACAGTCAATATCATACTGAATGAGCAAAAACTGAAAGCCTTCCTCCTGTGAAATGGAACAAGATAATAGTGTCCATTCTCATCACTCCTATTCTGCATAGTACAGTAAGTACTCAGCAGAACAATTAGGCAAGAGAAAGAAAGATATTCAACTTGGAAAAGAGGAAGTCAAATGATCTCTGTTTGCTGATAACATTATTATATATCTAGAAACCCTAAACACTCCTCCAAATGACTGCTCCACTTTATAAACAACTTCAGTAAAGTTTCAGGATACAAAATCAATGTACAAAATCAGTATCATTACTATACACCAATAACATTTAAGCTGAGAACCAAATCAAGAACTTTATCCCATTTACAGTAGCCACAAAGAAAATAAAATACCAAGGAATACATTTAATCAAGGAGATAAAAGATCTCTATGAGGAGAACTACGAAACACTGATGAAAGAAATCAGAGGTGACACAAACAAATGAAAAAACATTCCACGCTCATAGATTAGAAGAATCAGTATTGTTAAAATAACCATATTGCTCAAAGCAAGCTACAGATGTAACACAAATCCTATTAAATTACCAATGTCATTTTTCACAGAATTAGAAAAAAAAAATCCTAAAGTTCATTTGCCACAAAAAAAACCTGACTAGTCAAAGCAATCCTAGGCAAAAAGAACAAATCTGGAGGTATCACATTGCCTTACTTCAAATTATACTATAAGGTTGTATTAACTAAAGCAGCACGGTAACTGGTATGAAAATAGAAACATGGATCAATGGAACAGAGTAGCGAACCCAGAAATAAGACCACATATCTATGACAAATTGATCTTCAACAAAGTCAAAAAAAATTAACAACGAGGAAAGGACACCCTATCTGACAAATTATAATGGGAAAATTGGATAATCATATGCAGAAGAGTGAAACTTGACCTGTATCTCTCATCATATACAAAAATTAACTCAAGATTGATAAAGAACTAAATGTAAGAACTGAAACTATAAAAATTCTGGAAGAAAACGTAGAAAAAATTCTTCCATACATTGCCTTGGGCAAATAATTTATGAAAAAGACACAAAAAGCAAATTAAAAACCAAAAAAATAGGCAAATGAGACTCAAAGAGCTTTTACACAGCAAAAGAAATAATCAAAAGAGAAAACAGACAACCTACAGACTGAGAGAAAATATTTGCAAATTAGGCCTCTTGGCAAAGGACTAATATTTAGAATCTACAAGAAACTCAAACAACTCACCAGGAATAAGACAAATAACTTCATTAAAAATTGGGCAAAGAACATGACCAGATATTTCTCAAAAGAAGACATACATATATACATATTTAAAAAATGCTCAACATCAGTAATCATGAGAGAAATGCAAATTTAAGTCACACTGAGATATTTTATAGTAATCAGAGTGGCTATTATTAAAAACTCAAAAAACAACAGATGTTGGCATGAATGTAGAGAAAAAAGAATGTTTATACACTGTTGGTGGGAATGTAAATTAGTTCAACCTCTTGTGAAAACAGTATGGAGATATTTCAAACAGCTGAAAATAGAACTACAATTTAAGCCAGCAACATCACTGCTGGGTGTCAATTGAAAGGAAAATAAAGAGGTTGGATGGCAAGATGGCCGAATAGGAACAGCTCCGGTCTGCAGCTCCCAACAAGATCAATGCAGAAAGTGGGTGATTTCTGCATTTCCAACTGAAGTACCCAGCTCGTCTCATTGGGATTGGTTAGACAGTGGGTGCAGCCCTCAGCGGGTGAACCAAAGCAGGGTTGGGTCGTTGCCTTACCCAGGAAGCACAAGTGTTCGGGGGAACTCCTTCCCCTAGTCAAGGGAAGCTGTAAGAGACTTTGCCATGAGGAAAGGTGCATTCCAGCCCAGACACTATGCTTTTCCCATGGTCTTCACAACCCGCAGACCAGGAGATTCCCTTAGGTGCCTATACCATTAGGGCCCTGGGTTCCAAGCACAAAACTGGGTGTCCATTTGGGCAGACAGTGAGCTAGCTGCGGGAGTTTTTTTCCATACCCCAGTGGTGCATGGAATGCCAGTGAGACAGAACCATTCACTCCCCCTGGAAAGGGGGCTCAAGCCAGGGAACCAAGTGATCTTGCTCAGGGGATCCCACCCCAATGGAGCCCAGCAAGCTAAGATCCACTGGCTTGAAATTCTCACTGCCAGCACAGCAGTCTGTAGTTGACCTGGGACACTGAAGCTTGGTGGGGAGAAGGGCATCTGCCATTACTGAGGCTTGAGTATGTGGTTTTCCCCTCACAGTGTAAACAAAGCCACTGGGAAGTTCAAACTGGGTGGAGCCCACCACAACACAGCAAAGCTATTGTAGCCAGACTGCTTCTCTAGATTCCTCCTCACTGGGCAGGGCAGCAGCCCCAGTTAGGGGCTTAGAGTTAAAACTCCCATCTTCCGGGGACAGAGCACCTGGGGGGAAGGGGTGACTGTGGGTGCAGCTTCAGCAGACTTAAATGTTCTTGCCTGTCAGCTCTGAAAAGAACAGCAGATCTCCCAGCACAGCCTGCTTCTTCAAGTGGGTCCCTGACTCCTTTGCCTCCTGACTCAGAGATACCACCCAGTAGGGGTCAATAGACACCTTATACAGGAGAGTGCTGGCTGGCATCTGGTGGGTGCCCCTCTGGGATAAAGCTACTAGAGGGAGGAACAGGTAGCAATCTTTGCTGTTCTGCAGGCTCCACTGGTGATACCCAGGCAAAGACGGTCTGTAGTGGACCTCCAGCAAACTCCAGCAGACCTGCAGCAGAGGGGCCTGTTAGAAGGAAAACTAACTAACAGACAGGAATAGCATCAACATCAGCAAAAGGGATGTCCACTCAAAAACCCCATCTGAAGGTCTCCAACATCAAAGGCCAAAGGTAGATAAATCCACAAAGATGAGGAAAAACTAGCACAGAAAAGCTGAAAATCACAAAAGCCAGAATGCCTCTTCTCCTCCAAAGGATCACAACTGTTTGCCAGCAAGGGAATGAAACTGGAGGGAGAATGAGTTTGATGAATTGACAGAAGTAGGCTTCAGAAGGTAGGTAATAACAAACTCCTCCAAGCTAAAGGAGCATGCGCCAACCCAATGCAAGAAAACTAAGAACCTTGAAAAATGATTAGAGGAATTGCTAACTAGAATAACTAGTTTAGAGAAGAATGTAAATAACCTGATGGAGCTGAAAAAACAGCATAAGAACTTCATGAAGCATATGCAAGTACAAATAACTGAATCGATCAAGTGGAAGAAAGGATATCAGAGGTTGAAGACAAAATCAATAAAATAAACTGTGAAGACAAGATTAGAGGAAAAAAGAATGAAAAGGAACAAACAAGCCTCCAAAAAATATGAGACTATGTGAAAAGACCAAATCTATGTTTGATTGGTGTACCTGAAAGTGACAAGGAGAATGCAACCAAGTTAGAAAACACTCTTCAGGATATTATCCAGGAGAGAACTTCCTCAGTCTAGCAAGACAGGCCAAAATTCAAATTCAAGAAATACAGAGAACAACACAAAGACACTCCTTGAAAAGAGCAACCCCAAGACACATAATCGTCAAATTCACCAATGTTGAAACAAAGGAAAAAATGTTAACGGCAGCTAGAGAGAAAGGTTGGATTACCCACAAAGGGAAGCCCATCAGACTAACAGTGGATCTCTCTGCAGAAATCCTAAAAGCCAGAGGAGAGTAGGGGCTAATATTCAACATTCTTAAAGAAAAGAATTTTCAACCCAGAATTTCATATCCAGCCAAACTATGCTACATAAACAAAGGAGAAATAAAATCCTTTACAGAGAAGCAAATGCTGAGAGATTTTGTCAATACCAGGCCTGCCTTATAAGAGCTCCTGAAAGAAGCATTAAATATGGAAAGCAAAAACCAGTACCAGCCACTGCGAAAACAAACCAAATAGTAAAGTTCATGACACTATAAAGAAACTGCAACAACTAACGGGCAAAATAACCAGCTAACATCATAACAGGATCAAATTCACACGTAACAATATTAACCTTAAATGAAAATGGGCTAAATGATCCAATTAAAAAATACAGACTAGCAAATTGGATAGAGTCAAGACCCATTAGTGTACTGTATTCAGGAGACACATCTCACATGTTAAGACACACAGAGGCTCAAAATAAAGGAATGGAGTAACACCAAGCAAATGGAAGGCAAAAATAAAAAAGCAAGTGTTGCAATCCTAGTCTCTAATAAAGCAGTCTTTAAATCAACAAAGATTAAAAAAGAGACAAAGGCATTACATAATGATAAAGAGATCAATGCAACAAGGAGAGCTAACTATCATAAATACATATGCACCCCATACAGGAGTACCCAGATTCATAAAGCAAGTTCTTAAAGACCTACAATGAGACTTAGACTCCCAAACAATAATAATGGGAGACTTTAACACCCCACTGTCAATATTAGACAGATAAACGAGACAGAAAATTAAGAAAGATATTCAGGACTTGAACTCAGCTCTGGGTGAAGTGGATCTAATAGACATCTACAGAACTCTCCACTCCAAATCAACAGAATATACATTCTTCTCAGCATCACACTACACTTATTCTAAAATTGACCACATATTGGAAGTAAAACAATCCTTAGCAAATGCAAAAGAATGGAAATCATAACAAACAGTCTCTCAGACCACAGTGTAATCAAGTTAGAACTCAGTATCAAGAAACTCACTCAAAGAACTCAAGACTAAGAAACTCAATCAAAACTGCTCAACTACATGGAAACTGAACAACCTGCTCCTGGATGACTACTGGGTACATAGTGAAATGAAGACAGAAATAAAGATGTTCATTGAAACCAATGAGAACAAAGATACAACATACCAGAATCTCTGGGACACATTTAAAGCAGTGTGTAGAGGGAAATTTATAGCACTAAATGCCCACAAGAGAAAGCAGGAAAGATCTAAAATCAACACCCTATAACATCACAATTAAAAGAACTAGAGAAGCAAGAACAAACACATGCAAAAGCTAGCAGAAGGCAGGAAATAACTAAGATCAGAGCAGAACCGAAGGAGATAGAGACACAAAAAACCCTTCAAAAAATCAATGAATCCAGGAGCTTGTTTTTTGAAAAGATCAACAAAATTGAAAGACTGTCAGCAAGACTAACAAAGAAGAAAAGAGAGCAGAATCAAATAGATGCAATAAAAAATGATAAAGGGGATATCACCACTGACCCCACAGAAATACAAACTACCATCAGAGAATACTATAAACACCTCTACACAAATAAACTAGAAAACCTAGAAGAAATGGATAAACTCCTGGACACATACACTCTCCCAAGATTAAACAAGGAAGAAGTTGAATCCCTGAGTAGACCAATAGCAGGCTCTGAAATTGAGGCAATAATTAATAGGCTACCAACCAAAAGAAGTCCAGGAACAGACAAATTTACAGCCGAATTCTACCAGAGGTACAAGGAGAGGTTGTACCATTCCTTCTGAAACTATTCCAATCAATAGAAAAAGAGGGAATCCTCCCTAACTCATTTTATGAGGCCAACATCATCCTGATACCAAAGTCTGGTAGAGACACAACAAAAAAAGAGAATTGTAGACCAATATCCCTGACGAACAGTGATGCAAAAATCCTCAATAAAATACTGGCAAACTGAATCCAGCAGCACATCAAAAAGCTTATCCACCATGATCAAGTGGGCTTCATCCCTGGGATGCAAGGCTGGTTCAACATATGCAAATCAATAAACGTAATCCAGCATATAAACAGAACCAAAGACAAAAACCACATGATTATCTCAATAGATGCAGTAAAGGCCTTTGACAAAATTCAACAGCCCTTCATGCTAAAAACGCTCAATAAATTCGCTATTGATGGAACGTATCTCAAAATAATAAGAGCTATTTATGACAAACCCACAGCCAATATCGTACTGAATGGGCAAAAACTGGAAAAATTCCCTTTGAAAACTGGCACAAGACAGGGATGCCCTCTCTCACCACTCCTATTCAACACAGTGTCGGAATTTCTGGCTAAGGCAATCAGGCAAGAGAAAGAAATAAAGGGTATTCAATTAGGAAAAGAAGAAGTCAAATTGTCCCTCTTTGCAGATGACATGATTGTCTATTTAGAAAACCCCATTGTCTCAGCCCAAAATCTCCTTAAGCTGATAAGCAACTTCAGCAAAGTCTCAGGATACAAAATCAGTGTGCAAAAATCACAAGCATTCTTATACACCAATAACAGACAGAGAGTCAAATCAGGAATGAACTTCCATTCACAATTGCTTCAAAGAGAATAAAATACCTAGGAATACAACTTACAAGAGATGTGAAGGACCTCTTCAAGGAGAACTACAAACCACTGCTCAGTGAAATAAAAGAGGACACAAACAAATGGAAGAACATACCATGCTCATGGATAGGAAGAATCAATATCGTGAAAATGGCCATACTGCCCAAGGTAATTTATAGATTCAATGCCATCCCCATTAAGCTACCCATTACTTTCTTCACAGAATTGGAAAAAACTGCTTTAAAGTTCATATGGAACCAAAAGAGCCTGCATTGCCAAGACAATCCTAAGCCCAAAGAACAAAGCTGGAGGCATCACACTACCTGACTTCAAACTACACAATAAGGCTACAGTAACCAAAACAGCATGTTACTGGTACCAAAATAGAGATATAGGCCAATGGAACAGAACAGAGCCCTCAGAAATAATACCACACATCTACAACCATCTCATCTTTGAGAAACCTGACAAAAACAAGAAACGGGGAAAGGATTCCCTATTTAATAAATGGTGCTGGGAAAATTGGCTAGCCATAAGCAGAAAGCTGAAACTGGATCCTTACTAGTTATACAAAAATTAATTCAAGATGGATTAGAGACTTAAATGTTAGACCTAAAACCATAAAAACCCTAGAAGAAAACCTAGGTAATACCATTCAGGACACAGGCATGGGCAAGGACTGCATGTCTTAAACACCAAAAGCAATGGCAACAGAAGCCAAAATTGACAAATGGGATCTAATGAAACTAAAGAGCTTCTGCACAGCAAAAGAAACTACCATCAGAGTGAACAGGCAACCTACAGAATGGGAGAAAATTTTTGCTATCTACTCATCTGACAAGGGGCTAATATCCAGAACCTACAAAGAACTCAAACAGATTTACAAGAAAAAAAAACCCCATCAAAAAAGTGGGCAAAGGATATGAACAGACATTTCTCAAAAGAAGACATGCATACAGCCAACAGACATATGAAAAAATGCTCATCATCACTGGCCATCAGAGAAATGCAAATCAAAACCACAATGAGATACCATCTCACACTAGTTAGAACAGCAATCATTAAAAAGTCAGGAAACAAAAGGTGCTGGAGAGGATGTGGAGAAATAGGAACACTTTTACACTGTTGGTGGGACTGTAAACTAGTTCAACCATTGTGGAAAACAATGTGGCGATTCCTCAAGGATCTAGAACTAGAAATATCATTTGACCCAGTCATCCCATTACTGGATATATACCCAAAGGATTATAAGTCATGCTGCTATAAAGACACGTGCACACGTATGTTTATTGTAGCACTATTCACAGTAGCAAAGACTTGGAATCAACCCAAATGTCCATCAGTGACAGACTGGATTAAGAAAATGTGGCACATACACACCATGGAATACTATGCAGCCATAAAAAAGGATGAGTTTGTGACCTTTATAGGGACATGGATGCAGCTGGAAACCATAATTTTCAGCAAACTCTTGCAGGAACAGAAAACCAAACACCACATGTTCTCACTCATAGGTGGGAATTGAACAATGAGATCACCTGGACACAGGAAGGGGAACATCACACACCGGGGTCTATTGTGGGCAGGCAGTAGTGGGAGAGATAACATTAGGAGATATACCTAATGTAAATGACGAGTTCATGGGTGCAGTACACCAACGTGGCCCATGTAACAAACATGTACATGTAACAAACCTGCATGTTGTGCACATGTACGCTAGAACTTAAAGCATAATAATAATAAACTCACCAAAAACTGCACAATTACATGGAAACTGAAAAACTGTCTCCTGAATTACCACCGGGCAAATAACAAAATTAAGGCAAAAATAAATATGTTCTTTGAAACTAAGGAGAAGAAAGACACAACACACTAGCATATGTGGGACACAGCTAAAGCAGTGGTTAGAGGAAAACATATAGCACTAAATGTCCACAGGAGAAAGTGGGAAAGATCCAAAATCAATACCCTGACATCACAACTAACAGAATTAGAGAAGCAAGAACAGACATTCAATAGCTACCAGAAGACAGATAATAATTAGGATCAGAGCAGAACTAAAGGAGATAGAGACACAGAAATCCCTTCAAAAAATCAATGAGTCCAGGAGTTCCTTTTTAAAAAGACATTAACAAAATAGATAGAACAATAGCCAGACCAACAAAGAAGAAAAGAGAGAAGTATCAAATAGACACAATAAAAATTGATAAAGGGGATATCACTACTGCTTGCACAGAAATACAAACTATCATCAGAGAATATTATAAACACCTCTATGCAAATAAGCTAGAAAATCTAGAAGAAATGCACAAATTCCTGAGCACATACACCGTCCCGAGGCTAAACCAGGAAGAAGTCGAATACCTGAATAGACTAATAACAAGTTCTGAAATTGAGGCAGTAATTAATGGCCTATCAACCAAAAAAAGCTCAGGACCAGACGGATTCAAATCCGAATTCTACCAGAGATACAAAGAGGGGCTGATACCATTCCTTCTGAAATTATTCCAAACAATAGAAAAAGAGGGACTCTTCCTTAACTCATTTTTTGAGGCCAGCATCATCCTGATGCCAAAACCTGGCAGAGACACAACAAAAAAAGAAAATGTCAGGCCAATATCCATGATGAACATCGATGAAAAAATCCTCAATAAAATAGTGGCAAACAGAATCCAGCAGCACATCAAAAAGCTTATTCATCACGATCAAGTCAGCTTCATCCTTGGGATGCAAGGCTGGTTCAACATATGCAAATCAATAAATACAATCCATCACATAAACAGAACCAATGATGAAACCACAATTATCTCAATGAATGCAGAAAAGCCATTTGATAAAATTCAACATCCCTTCATGCTAGAAACTCTGAATAAACTAGGTATTGTTGAAACATATCTGAAAATTATAAGAGCTATTAATGACAAACCCACAGCCAATATCATACTGAATGGGCAAAAACTGGAAAAATTCCCTTTGAAAACTGGCACAAGACAAGGATGCCCTCTTTCACCACTCCTACTCAACATACTATTGGAAGTTCTGGCTAAGGCAATCAGTCAAGAGAAAGAAAGAAAGGATAGTCAAATAGGAAGAGAGAATGTCAAATTGTCTCTGTTTGCAGTTGACATGATTGTATATTTAGAAAACCCCATTGTCTCAGCCCCAAATCTTAAGCTGATAAGCAACTTCAGCAAAGTCTCAGATACAAAATCAATGTGCAAAAATCACAAGCATTCATATACACCAATAATAGAGAGCCAAATCATGAACTCCCATTCACAATACCTATAAAGATAATAAAATACCTAAGAATACAACTTACAAAGGATGTGAAGGACCTCTTCAAGGAGAACTACAAACCACTGCTCAAGGAAATAAGAGCGGACACAAAGAAATGGAAAAAAATTCCATACTTATGGATAGAAAGAGTCATTATTATGAAAATGGCCATACTGCTCAAAGTAATTTGTAGATTTAATGCTATCCCCATTAAGCTACCGTTGACTTTCTTTACAAGATTAGAAAAAACGACTTTAAATTTCATATGGAACCAAAAAAGAGCCCGCATTGCCAGTACAATCCTAAGCAAAAAGAGCAAAGTGGAGGCATCATGCTACCTGACTTCAAACTATGCTACAAGGCTAGAGTAACCAAAACAGCATGATACTGGTACTAAAACAGATATACAGACCAATAGAACAGAGCAGAGCCCTCAGAAATAACACCACACATCTACAACCATCTGATCTTTGACAAACCTAACAAAAGCAAGCAATGGGGAAAGGATTCCGTGTTTAATAAATAGTGTTGGGAAAACTGACTAGCCATATGCAGAAAGCTAAAACTGGACCCTTTCCTTACGTCTTATATGAAAATTAACTCAAGATGGACTAAAGACTTAAACATAAGACCTCAAACCATAGAAACCCTAGAGAAAAAAAACTTGGGCAATACCATTCAGGACATAGGCATGGGCAGAGACTTCATGACTAAAACACCAAAAGCAATGGCAACAAAAGCCAAAATTGACAAAATGGGATCTAATTACCTAAAGAGTTTCTGCACAGCAAAAGTATCATCAGAGTGAACAGGCAACCTATAGAATGGGAGAAAATTTTTGCTATCTATACATCTGACAAACGGCTAATATTTAGAATCTACAAGGAACTTAAGTTTAAAAGAAAAAAACAACCCCATCAAAAAGTGGGTGGAGGATACGAACAGTTGCTTCTTAAAAAAAAGACATTTATGTGGCCAAGAAAAATATGAAGAAAAGCTCATCATCACTGGTCATTAGAGAAATACAAATGAAAATGACAATGAGATTCCATCTCACACCAGTTAGAATGGTGATCATTAAAAAGTCAGGAAGGCCAGGCGCAGTGGCTCACATCTGTAACCCTAGCACTTTGGGAGGCCGAGGCAGGCAGATTGCCTGAGCTCATGAGTTCGAGACCAGCCTGGGCAATATGGTGAAACCCGGTCTCCACTAAAAATAGAAAAAATTAGCTGGGTGTTGCGGTGTGTGCCTGTAGTCCCAGCTACTCCGGAGGCTGAAGCAGGAGAATCACCTGAACCTGGGAGGCGGAAGCTGCAGTGAGCCGAGATCGCACCACTGCACTCCAGCCTGGGTGAAAGAGTGAGACTCTGTCCCACTACCCCCTCTCCAAAAAACAAAGTCAGGAAATAACAGATGCTGGAAAAGATGTGGAAAAATAGGAACACTTTTACACTGTTGGTGGGAGTGTAAATTAGTTCAACTATTGTGGAAGACAGTGTGGCATTTCCTTCAGGATCTAGAACCAGAAATACCATTTGACCCAGCAATCCCATTACTGGGTATATATCCAAAGGGTTATAAATTATTCTATTATAAAGACACATGCACACATATCTTTATTGCAGCACTATTGACAATAGCAAAGACTTGGAACCAACCCAAAAGCCCATTAATGATAAACTGGATAAAGAAAAGGTGGCACATATACATCATGGAATACTATGCAGCCTTAAAAAGGATGAGTTCACGTTCTTTGCAGTGACACAGATGAAGCTGTAAACCATCATTCTCAGCAAACTAACACAGGAACCGAAAAGCAAACACCATATGTTCTCACTCATAAGTGGGAGTTGAACAATGAGAACACATGGACACAGGGAGGGGAATATCACACACCGGGGCCTGTTGGGGTGTTGGGGGGCTAGGAGAGGGATAGCATTAGGAGAAATACCTAATGTAGATGATGGGTTGATGGGTGCAGCAAACCACCATGGCATGTGTATACCTATGTAACAAACCTGCACCTCCTGCACATGTATCCCAGAACTTAAAGTACAATTAAAAAAAAAAAAAGGAAAATAAATCGTCAGGTGAAAAAGACACCTGCCCTTGTATGTTTATCACAGCAGTATTCACAACAACAGTTATGGAACCAACTTCATCAGTGGTTGACAGACAAAGAAAATATGGTTTATATACACCATAGAATACAATGCAGCTATAAAGAAGGAAATCATGTCCTCTGCAGCAACATGGATGAAGCTAAAAGACATTGTCCTAAGTGACCTAACTCACAATTGAAAATCAAATATTGCATGTTCTCACTTATAAATGTGAACTAAACAGTGGACACACATATACATAAAGATGGAAATAACAGAAACTGAAGCTTCCAAAATGAGGGAGAGTAAGAGGGTTTTGAGGGTTAAAACTTTACCTGTTAGATACAATGTTCAATATTTGGGTGATGGGCACATTAGAAGCCCATTCTCCATCATTACCCATATAACAAACATGCACTTGTAACCCCTGAATCTAAACTAAAAAAAATAAACCCTGACTATATTCATTAATTCATTCATTTAAAAATACCTGCTATATATCACATACTTTCTTAGCCTGGAGACATATAGCTGTGAACAGGAGAGAAACGTTCTATATTTCTTTCAGGTTTGTCTTATTTTGGACATAAAGAGTATAACAGAAAATGCCAAAACATGTGATAGGGTTATAACGGGAATTTCCCAGAGGCCCATGCAAGTATACAGAAAAAAATACATATCCCATACTAGAGGGATGGAAGTGATCAAAGAAAAGTGTATGACTTGCGGCATGGCCATAAGATAAAAATCCCCTCAGATAGCTTAAAGAGAGTTAGTGTGGTGACTGCTTCCAGAGATAAGTTCGATTTTAGAGACATCTAGAGGCTAACAACAGAAACAAGTCATTATTATCCCCAAGGCTGAAGGAGAAAAGAAAGAGTGTTACTAAAGTCCGAAGGAACGGGGGCACTGAAAGTTCAGCCCTTTGGGAGCTATGGTCATAAAGGTCACAGCTGCAGCACTGAGAGAAAAAAATACCTGGAACTCTTGTTTCCCCAGTTTCAGTCTCCTGCCCATGCTTGTCATTGACCAAACTTAACTAGAAGTGAACTTTTAGAGAGCATACGTGATACATATTATATCAACCACTTGGAGTACAGAACAAAACAGACAATAAATGGGTTAGGGTAGGAGAGGATGAAATACAATCAGTACAGATTGCTTCTCTTGCTACTCAGATTTTATTCTTGCCATTTAATCAAATGAAAGAATTCTCATTGACAACTCAGGTGAGGCATAACTGCCATTAGACTCAATAATGAGGGATGATGTCAGATCGCTTCATTTTCATGCAGAACCCACATGATGATAATACATATCACCGTTACTCTTCATGTTGGTTGACCTGAAAAATGAGGCAAACAAATAATCAGAAATGACAAGTATAATTTCTACAGACCCTGATGCTTGCTGGTCAATATTAAGATTCATAACTTGTAACTTTACCATCATGTATTTCTTATCCTTCTTTTCCTCTATCACATTGTAGAGTTTCCTCATGAGATAGGTGACCTAATTTACTACTCTAACATAGTCTGGGTAGCAGGTCATTCTGTCTTTATTCAATTGTCCCATTTTTCCATTTATTATTATTAATGAACTTAGAAGCTCTAGAAGGCACACAAGTGAATTTCCTAGGTTCCAGGTATAACATTCCTACTTTCCAATGTGTAGCCATGACCCAGTTTTCTCTTGGTAATGGGGAATAATTTCCACAACGAGTAAAATAATCTTCTTGATGCCTGTTGATTCTAGAAGATGTAAAAGTCAAAAGGCCTATAAACATTCTCAGCATCCATGAATGTGCTCCCTGACAGAAGTATTTCTCCCTTTTAAGTAAGACCTCCAAACCTGTTGTATTATTCTGCTAGCTTTTTGATAAGGACATGTGACAGAAAATCCCAATACCTCTTTAGATCACAGCAAATGTGGCTTCTCACTGGTGAATTTTCAGTCTGTATGTTGTATTCAGGTATCTTCGATATGTATCTCCTTCTGTAAATAACAGCTAACCATTGCATACACTTATCCTAGTGGTGGACGTAAGACCCACAACTGCCACAGAGATGCATTTTACACTGGGCCCAGTTAAAACTGACAGACTTGTTGCTTACCAAATAAGTAGACAGAATAGCAGACATCAAACATAAATAGGCTCACCATATGTTGTAGCAGTGCAAGATGCTGCAAATTATCACTCATTTTAGAGAAACATCTTGACATTCCAAGAGCATTGGAACCCTAAAACTTCACTAATGTGATAGACCTCTAAATTTGTGTCGGGGTTTTTCTCTCATCCTCTAAAATGTGTCACACTACTATGCCATATAGGATACTTGCTACTTTTAGCTTACAAAGTAAAATAATGTCATCAATATAATGTTCAATTATGATATTTTCTGAGACACTAAAATGTTCTCGTAGGTCATGTATGACAGAATGCAGTAGATTTGTTCTGACCTTGATTTAAGACAGTAGAGACATATGGCTGTCCCTGCTAGGTAAAACAAACTTCTGGTTGTTGTAACTAATTGGAAATGTTTTGAGACAAATTTGCTGAGAAAATAGATGCACATTAGGTGTCAGAGACTATGCCAATTTGGAACATGTTTAGATTATTATTATAGTGGTAGAAGGTTGTCAATTTTCCGGGGATTATTCTTCATTTAACTTGATTCTTCCCATTGATATAGCTATATCACACAGGTGAAGAAACAGATGTATGTTTTCTACTACTCATCGAATATTTTTATTTATCTATACTTTCAGATACTAGAGAAATAACCACTGGATCCACTGAGAATTGGATTCAGGGAACAATTTCATCTGTCATGTAACCTCTATAATTAACCATACTGATGACTGAATCATGGTAGTGTTTCTGTTTCATAGGAACAAGTGTTACTTTGGACTGACCATTCAATAACCCCCAGAAGGTTCTATGTATTTGTATCATAGCCATGTACAAACATTACTGTATGTGGCCACAAGTTCCTCTGGTAATGGCTTGGAGCAAGATTTAACAAACGCATTTGACTCTCCACTGCAGAGTGTTATCCATGATGAACTAGCCTTGCTCTACAAGTGAGGAGTTCTAGGTGCATGAACTAGCTCAGATGTGGAACTCAGTAAAACTACACAAGTTCCAAAAACATGTTTTTTTCTGAATACATAGATGAGCCAACATCATAATGACTCCCCATCTCTTTCATTCACAGGGATTTAATAATCAATTAACTACTGCCACAGATCCTGCCGTTAAAATATTTTGAATGCAACTTTGGCCTTTCAGCTTGTGACTATCTTGTCTCTGATCGTTAGTAGACACCAACATCCAGCTTCTATAACTTTTTGGTCCAATTGTTCACATTGATGAAGAGTGCAATTAAATGACTCATTAGCATCTTCAGCTTACAGTGGGATAACATCAAAGAATTTTAGAGAAAATGCTGGTGCTCTGCCAAAACCTTTTTTTTTTTTTAAATGCCTTTGGGAGGGAATATCTTCTAGGTCCTCCACATGTGTACGTTTTCCCTGCTCTATGTGACAGGGAAAGTTGCATACTATAGATCTGCTCTGATATTCTCATATCCTTTACAGTATTAAAGACAAGTTCTGGAATCTTTATCTCATTGATGGGAAGCCACTATTGTATTCAGGCTTCAAGTAACCAAACAAGAAAACTCATACAGCATTGCAAGTGTTCAGATAAACAAATGAAGTTCCAAATTCCAAGTAAATTTCCCAACATTGAAAAATCTGTTACGTAACACCAGATTTTGTTTTGTTTGATCTAATAACAACAGAGTCAATTCTAACACATAGTCTTCAGGGAAAGATCTTGCAGATATGTTGGTATGTACTCTTTCTATTCTTGGAAAAGATCTTACTCTTGGAAAAGATCTTGCAATTCTCCCTCTGTGAAATGCTAGTATTTAACTCATCAGGCAGTGAGGGGTATAGATTTGTGTCTTTTGGAAAAGTGGTATTTCCTTGAGAGATACCTACTCCAGCCAAGATCATTGAAAGATATTTAAGCAAAGAAAGATTTGACTTGTCCATTCAAATCATTAATGTGTGATGAAATATCTCTACCTCAATTCATCGGGGATATATTTCTTCCTAATCACTTTCCTATCTATAGCATAGGAAGAGACTTGATGAGTTTGTGCACTGGCATAATAACTGTGAAACACAGATAGTCAGTTTCAGGGACAGATGCTTAGCCCTGTCAGCCCTGTAGCTATTGGAATAAATAGAGGTTTGTTGTTTGTTTGTTTTGTTCTGGCCCCATAGAAGTCTTTTTTTTTTAAATGTTCTCTTCTTTATTCTTGAATTGGGTGCATGTGTTCCTTAATATAATGTTTTGTGTTTTCCAGTACTGTCTGATGATATCAGCCTACATTCTTTCTATTCATCATTGTTGCCATAACAATGAATAACAAGAGCCTGTATGATCACCCAAGTATTTATGGTCTATTGCTAATCTATCCTGAACTACAACCAATGGTAACCTGGATAATTGTGATGCAATGCACGCTACAAATTAGGATTATTACCTTTTTCCCTGACTGGAGATCATATGTTCATCAAATATGTGAGCAACACAGATCCAGAATCTTACGATAGTTGTCAAATTCCTGGGACCACTCCTGGTATCAATTACAACATCAACTAGGTATTGGTACAGTAGAGATTCACTCAGACAGAAACATTAATGAATGTATTTCAAACAGAATGTGTGCACAGTTAACTAAACAGAGGATGTTGAGATGCTCAGAAACTGGTAACATTACAAAATGGTTACATTTCCTAAGACTGAAAGAACGGAGGAGAGAGCATAGTCCTATTGGAGTCACAGAACTGGGGTCACTTGATGGAAATTGTTATTACAGAAAGATATAACTACTGTCAGAGTGTAGTGTCAAAGAAGGGGGAAGAAAAGAACTACCTTGACCTTGATGTCTCCTTACTTCTGCCCACTGGTCTGTGTGTGTTTCCCATTAGAGGAGTGCAACTAGAAGCCACAACACACACAAAAAAAACCCTCTAGTGATGCAGTTATAAGGTCGACCTCCCAGAAATAGTGAAGCACAAGAAATGTTAGAGAGTACATCAGAGGTGTGGAAACAAAAAGGAGTAATTCATTTAGGAGGCAACAGTTACATCAATACCTAAAATGAAAGAGCAAAAATGTGTTTTTCAGAAAAAAGTTAAAGAGAAGAATATTCCAGGTAGGAAGAAAAGTCATGAAAAGAGCTGGACATTGAGACATTGTACACTTGTAAAATTGAAAGAAGATTGGTATGGAAGAGATGTCAGTTGGAAAGTGGTGATTTAGGGCACCTTAGATGATGCGACATCTTTTATATCAAGTTGAGATATTTAGACTTTTTTCATAGAAATAACGGAAAAGCATTCAATGGTTTTAAGAGAGACATGATAACATCATTTTATGTCAAGAAAGGGCATTTAACCAAGAGAAAATCGATTGCAAGAAGAAATGCAGGGAGATGAATTAGAAAATAACTGCAGTGTTTTAGGTGATAAATAATAAGGTCTAGAGTGAAAGTAATTACTTAAAAGTAGATGAGATATGGAGAAATATTTAGAGAATATAAACAATGGCTGGGCATGGTGGCTCACACCTGTACTCCCAGCATTTGGGAGGTCAAGGCGGGTGGATCACCTGAGGTCAGGAGTTCAAGACCAGCCTGGTCAACATGGTGAAACCCCGTCTCTACTAAAAATACAAAAATTAACTGGGCGTGGTAGTGGGTGCCTGTAATCCCAGCTACTTAGGAGGCTGAGGCAGGAGAATTGCTTGAACCTGGGAGGTGGAGGTTGCAGTGAGCCAAGGTAGTGCCATTGCACTCCAGCCTGGGCAACAAGAGTCTCAAAACAAACAAACAACTGTCTTAAAACAACAACAACAAAAACCAAAAAAAAAAAAAAAAAGAAAAGAAAAAAGAAACAAGACTTAGACACACACACACACAGGCAGAGAGGAGGGCAGGGTAGAGAATATGAGAGAGGGAGAGAGGAAGAGAGAGAGAATTAAGTTAAGCAAGGTATCTAACTTTGAAATGTAGTAAAATATAGGCATTTTACTCTCTCTCATTGGGGCGTTCTCCATTTTACAATGTCTTCCTTCTCAAATTTATTTGTAATTAACACTGCTTCTATTATGTCAGTGCAGTTATTTCCAACCTATACCTCCAATGAACATTTTTTTTTTTTTAAATCTAACCTCAGTAATTTGCAAGATATTTCTACCTCATCTCTGAAACTTGGCATATTCTAACTGAACTTGCTAGTCTTTCATTCCACATCTACCCGTTTTTCTGATTGCCTATATTATTTTAATGGTGCCATCATTCTTAAAATTTCTCATCTTCTAAATAACTTTCATCATTTATTCTTTGTTAATTTATCATATCCAATTAGACAAATGCTGTTAGACTTCTAGTAATTTGCATCTCTCCCTTTTCTTTTGTATACTTTAACTCTACTGCAGTTTAGACCACTGTTTCCTCTCCAGTGGACAACTGTCATGTCCCTCTAATTAGTTTCTTGTTTCTTTCCAATACATTGGATAAAATTAATATCTCCAACACAAAATATTGTCTATGTCATTGATCTGATCCAAAATTAATAAAAATCACTCCTTACAAACCAGTTTAAATATATAATTGCTATATTTTAATTCATTAAACTTTTATTTTCTCCTTTTCATTCACTTTGTTTAAAAATTCTTTTAAAACTCATCAAATTTGTTCTTTGACTGAAGTAATGAATTATTTGTCATAATGCAGTGCCTAACTATGTCTACTCCTTTATGTTAAAGCTAATTCCTGATATTAAAACAATTATTTTTAATCAGAGATATTACATGTTTTCTAAACAATGCGTTTTGACACCACCATGATATATATCAATATAATAAATATAATAAAGCTATGAATATTTAGCTATGCGAACCATATAGTTAGTTAAATTGGTAAAACTATTTTAAAAGATTGGTTCTATACTGTTTCTTGAGACAGAATTGTCTCAGCGACTCTTAATAGTAAGAGTTTCTTTAATATAGCATTATGATAAACATGAAGGAATTAATCATAATTGCTTAGTGAGAAAGCATTTGACTTCTTGGAAATGAGATTTTTATATCTGTAAATGGGATAATCACACTTGCCCTACATACTTGACAGAATTGTTTTGAAGGCCAAAAGAGATTTAAGAATGCAGATAACTTTAAAATATAAGTATGCTACATAGAGGTCTCATATCTGTAACTTCAACAATCTCAAATCCATATAAATATCAGCAAACTGCTTGTTTTAAGAAAGACTGCTATTAAACTCATTTCTTTTCTGAAATCACTGATTAGGATGCTATGCATATTTAAATAGTACTTCAACTCACCAAGGCAGTTTTTATATTTGAAAAAATGACATGAGATTAGTATCTAATTCTCATCTCTGGAGTCACTATACTGTGGTAAGAGGTTCTTAAGTCTTAGTTTCTGCAAATCTCTTTGTCATAGACACAATAGACCAAAACACATTAAAAAGATTACATGTAGTAAAACTAAGTATACTCATAGTTGATATTAATTACGTCTTTCTGCTATTTTGAAAAAAGTCAAAGAAACTTAATAAGTTTAGTTTCTAGCAAGCTTTCTAGCTTATATTAGGTTAAAATCGTAAACAAATGAGGATCGGCTGCTTGAAACAGATATTATTTGTATTACAATGAAATATGATATATAGCAAGTAAAGATGTAAACATAGGTTTTAAACATGGAAGAGAGGGTTAGCATTCTTCCAACTATGTTCCCCATCTCTCTCTGGCTTCTAATAATGTGCCTAAAGGGTCTTTTGGAGTAGAGGGGAAACCAAACAACAGAACTCTGGATCAACCACTCAGCTTCCATTTAAGTAGCTTGTTTTTAAATGCTTAATACACAGAAGCTTTTCCCAAAATCCTCTTTTGAGAAAAGACTTATCTTTTCTGTTCCCCTCCCTGCCACCTCACATAGTAATTCCCTTCCAAAAAACAAAAATAAAAACAAAAACAAAAACACCTTGAAAAGCTCTGTGGTAGAGAAAGGCATCTCTTTTCTGCAATGGATATTACTCTATTACATCCCACTGAAGTTGCTGACTTATGTAATGATGATGTTGTGTCATTAAGAAAAAGTTAAACTGTGTTCACATGATTCTCTGTCAGAATGCAACAGAGTATTGGCAGTAGCTTGAATAACAGCCCCCAAATACCTCCATGTCCTAATTCTCAATACCTATCACTGTTACCTTATATGGTAAAGCAGACCTCATAGTTGTGATTAAATTAATAATCTTGAGATGGGGAGATCATTCAGGTGGGTACTATGTGATCAGCATGATTACATAGTAATCATAGTAATCATTTAATGGCAGACACAGCAGGAGTCAGAGGAGGAAGATAATGAGATTTGATAAGGGAATCAGAGTGGATTGATGTACTTTGAACTTCTTAAAAGGGGCCACAAGCCAAGGAATACAGGTGACCAATAGATGCTGGAAAGGTCAGGGAATGGATTTTCACTTCATCCTCCAGAAGGAATCAACTCTCCAAATATCTTGATTTTAGCCCATTGACACTGATTTCAGATTTATGCCTTTCAGAACTGTGAGAGAATAAGTTTGTGTAGTTAGCCTACTAAGTATGTGGTAATTTGTGGCATCTTCCGTAGGAAATTAATATAGCACGCAAGACATTTGAGTGTCTGCAGTTGTGGTAGCTTCATGTGACAACATTCTCTGTGAAAGTTCCTATGAAGTTTCTCTTAGTCATTCATACATTCATTTATAAACTAGATCCATATTAAATATCATTTGCTATTTTAGGTTTCACAGATGTACAAATTATCATTCCATAATATAAGACCTTGAGGAACTAGGAGTCTGGTAGAGATGACAGATATTTAAGATATAATTATGATCATGTGTTAAATAATATAAAAGAAACTTAAACAAAATAATTTTGTGGGAATCTAGGAGAGAACCTAAACCTCTCTGGAAAAGGTTAGAAAGATTTCATGATACGTGAGTTAAGTGATAGAGAATCAGACAAAAATTTCCAAGGCAATTAAGTCTAAATAGGAATCTATAGGCAGAAGAAGTCCTAATGCAAAATATGGTGACCTAAATATTTTAACCTGTTTAAACAGCTACAAAACTAAATGGAAATTTGGGGAACAAAGAGTGATCTGAAAGGATTGCTGATTAATGCTGATAAATGCATGCAATGATATACTACTCACATATTATCTTTCACAAATAATTCTAAATATAAGGAAATCATTCCTACTGAGTTATAAATGAAGGTGGAAGAAATGACTAATTTGTTTTATGACAATATGAAACCCAGATTTTAACAATATGCATTGTGTTTACAAGATGAGCACCAATGTTCCTTTAGTTCTATACTTATATAATTCTGTTGAATCTAAGTGAAATTTATCCTAAGTTCCTAAGTTGGTAGAAATAAAGCTTTTGAATACATCATAAAAAATGTGTGTTTGCTAGAAAGAATGTAGTTTATTTGTAAAGAACCGATTATTAGTATATTTTTTGCATGGCATTAAAAATAAGTTGTTCAAATATTTGTATTTTACCATGTAAACAAATATCTGCTTGTTTAAAAGGGTTCTTTGTTGTTGCTGTGGTTTATTTTTTGTTTTGTTTTGTTTTGTTTGCTTTGCATTACTTTTCATTAGAATGTTTCAGGATTATGTGGCTGTAGTCAAGGTCTTTATTTATTCTGTCCTATTCAGGTTAACTTCTTACTTTAGCACTGATGATTTCACAAGTCTCATTCCTTTCTCCACCACACTTTTTAGTGAAGTATGAATGCCTATTGTTTGCCACTGCTGTTATTCCTGTGATGTGAAGGCCACCTGTCATTGAAAAGAGTTACCATGCTCCGGTAAGGCAGATAAGATATTTTTAAATATATTCTAAGATTTATTTAATAGGTTTGACCTTTCCAGAAATTGTCCTTATCCATCATTACAGTACATGATCAATCATTTTAAACTTCATCATCTACAAAACAAGCATTAATAACAGGGGAAAGAGTTTACATTCTATTTTTCTCAAGAGATTTATATCAAAACGCTTTGGACGGCTCTGCTAATTAAGGATAAGAAAAAAATGTTGATCAATCTGACTATCTTCACAGGGTCAGTGTCTTAACTGAAATTTCTGTTAATCAATGTTTTACTTTAGATCTTTAGGGGCATAAAGAGTGAGACCAGTAATATTTCTTTGGGTAAATCCGTAATCTGTTTGAATAAATATGCCTTGATTTCTCACTCATTCTCTCAGTATTAACTTTAAAAGTCAGGTAGTATTTATTATTTTTCAAATATGCAAAATAAACAGGTACATAAATCATTAGTGAATCACCTGTATGTTATGACCGGATGCTGCCAAAAATTTACCTGTGTAAATGTTGACTTTATTATTTTGGCCATGACGACAGTCTCACTCCAAACAATGGATAGACTGTGAAACGTGGCCTTCTTAGTGAGTCTATTTTTAGGATGAACACTTCAGGAGGCATAATTTTTATATGAGGTATTATACCCAAATTAAAGTTTGGTCAAGTAAGTATTAATTTAAAAAGAAAAAAAGATGCCCATATCCTAAAAATTGTAAAGATACTTCTTGAGCAAGATCTGGTCTTATTCCAGGGCAACTGATATCCATGTCTATGGGAACAAAAAATTACTCTTTCTATCAGTCAGTATATGAGCTCACTAAACACTTGTAAGGTTAATAAACGTCAGAAGAAACGCTAGGGTACCTTATTACAGTCTCTGCTATTCTGATTTTAAACTACTTGAACAGCAATTGATGGAGCAACAGAAGTGACAGTTCTGTTTTTAAAATAAAACACAAAAAGCAAACCCAACTCTATTATTCTCTATAATAAAACCAAATACAGTGAGAAATAGAATTAGAAGGGGGAGGGGAACAGTGCAGAGGCAGAGATATCTTGTCTCTGTTCTGAGTTATTGAAGACAAAATATAATGCAGAAATGTTATTTCTAGTGTTATTGTAAAAATAATGTGTACGTTTAGCCATGTGTATCATCAACATTCAAATCTAAAGATCAAAGCACTCTTCCGGTTAATAATATGAACAACCTACATCCAGCTCCGAAGTAGAGCAGATCCCACTTCTAAGCCTCTGGAAATATATTCATACTTTTAAAGATTTTTTTAAATACCCATGTTTTATATAATGAAATTTCACAAAGTGATAGCAATACATATGATGTTTTTTATCAGTCTAGTTCTCTAAACTAAATATTTATTCTGGATCTATATTTGCACAAATTAATAAGCTAGAGATTTTCATTATCTAGTAAAAATAATGATTATCAATGTACTATGGCTACTTTGATAGACATCTGGGTTATTTGTATAAAATACCTAAATATTTACAGGGAAAATAAAAACAACAGCAACAACCAGAAAAAAAAAAAATTCATCCAGATGTTTTCCTTACATGATAACAAATATTTGAAAACATTTGGATGACTAGATCTTTCACTTTTCATATAAAAGTGAAATCACAGATATATATGCGAATCTGTCTATAATGGAATAAATTCTAAAATACAGTCACTAGATAGTGGAATATCCTAAATGACCTTGAAAGCATTATTTATTTTTACAGAAACTCATTCTCTCTGCTCCAAAGTGATTTGTTCAGTATGCTTTTGATTTTTTCTTAGCTTTAAAGTAACCAATTAGAAAATAACCTTCTGATATCTCCATATTCATTTCCACACGAACTAAATATGAAATTTCAACTTTACTCACAATATCTACACACAACTCAGACAAATAACAAAGAACAAAGACAAAGAATGTGATTGATGCTAAACTGATGAAACAGCTGTGAAATGCGAGATATCCCATAGAGATACACCTGAATCCATATCAATCATATGTGTTTTCTTCTATAATTCAGTTATATAAAAACAAAATTTCTCTCTTCAGTAGTTTTTCCATTAGCATTCCATTAAACTTGTATACTGTTAATTAAGAATGTTGGTTCCTGATATGTTGCATGTTATAATTTGAGAAGATTTTGTGTAATTGAAATTTAGACAGGGAATACTATTATGTTTTTAGACAAGTTAACTAGTACTCAAAGAAGGGCAAATAACCAACTGGATATCTAGTACCAAGTGGGTCACACATTTTTTAAATTCGAATTCAATTATTCTTTTTCCCAGGCCTTTATTCACTGCACTATATTAAGTTGCCTTAAAAACAGCTGAATATTAGACCATTAAAAACTAAATACTAACATTATCAAAAATGTCAGAATTTGTTTAATTAGAATAACATAACTTAGATTTAAAACATGTCCTCAATAAACAGAATATTTTTGTTATTATTACTGTATATGAATATAAAATAACAATAGGAAAAATTTCTTTCCAGCTGCTTCATGGAGTGTGGATATTTGTACTCTTGTAAAAAGAATAAACACCTTATAGGTACGCTAAATAACTGTAAATTAGTGATTTCTAAATAAGTTTATATCATAGAAAAGGTAGAAATAATCTACTTAGTTTGTTAAATTTAAAACCTTTTTGAATTTTTTTGCTTAATTACTTTTAAAAGCCCCAAGTGAAGATTTTAAAGAACCAAGTCTAATATTTCTTTTAAACTGTTTATCTGGATCTTAAATAAATCAAAAAATTTTTAAATAAATCAAAATGGTTTTTACTTATCTTAAGAATTCAGATTAGAATTCTCTGGTCCCAAAGTTATTACCTTAGATATAAATTACGGCTTATACGCCTGTAAAACAGAAAGATGTTTCAACTTAAAACAACTCGGGAAGACAAGAACACTGAATAATATTTGAGAAGCCTCACAACTCCCCAAAACACTAAAGCCAGAAGTCCCAAAGGGACAGAGGTCAGGAGGACAAAATACATGTAGATAGGAAAGAGTAAACCTATCTCATATTAAATTATGGGTCAAAGAGTGATGTGGTTTGAATTTGTATCCCCGCCCAAATCTCATGTCGAATTGGAGGAGAGGCCTGGTGGTAAGTGATTGGATCACGGGGTGAATTTCCCCCTTGCTGTTCTCACGATAGTGAGATAGATCTGATGATTTAGAAGTGTGTGGCACTTCCCCTTTGCTCGCTCTTTCTCCTGCCGCCACTGTGAAGAAAGTCCTTGCTTCCCCTTCACCTTCTACCATGATTGAAAGTTTCCTGAGACCTCCCAGTGATGTTCCTGTTAAGCCTGTGGAACTGTGAGTCAATTAAAACCTCTTTTCTTCATAAATTGCCTAGTCTCAGGTAGTTCTTTAGAGTATGTAAGAAGAGACTAGTACAAAGAGTCCGGTAGTAACAGATAAGGCATCTGCAGTTCAAACTATCCAAGTAAACCCGAGAGAAGAGAAAGTTCTAGTGAAGATAACATTTAATAAATATAGAATAGTTTAAATTGGCTCATAATAGAAGATAGAAAAATAAAAAATATTGCTACTCTGTTTATGTCAACCTTAAAGGTTAGTATTTTCTTTATAATTTCAGTATTGGTTTGTAGATGAAATTTATAGGCCAAAAATAATATACTTCAATGACTCCTGTGTGACATATTTGTTACTTTGGTGCTTCAAACTGAATAACCATTTTAAACCCTAATGATAAGGGTGAATACCACATTGACCGAATGAATCTTATCCTTGTGTTGCTGTGTAGGAGCAGTTTTTTTCAATAAGATTCTTCATCTACCCAGAATTTTAGTAGATGACAAACACAACTTTTTATATTTAAATTTACTTTTTATTTTTTAATTGCATACTTGATTTCTGTCATCATTATTTCTAATCCACTTTATTTTTTAATTAAAAATTATAAAGTATCAGACCAGACTAGTTAAGCAATAGTGGATATGCAGCCTAGATTGGCCTCTTATAAGATGGCGCAACAGTGATTTGGGTGTAGTTTAAAACAAAGAAAAGACAAATCCCCACTCGAAAGGCATCATTGATATATTCTGGAAACATCACTGGAACTTTCCCTTGAAAGTAATATAGAAGGAAGCTCATAATTTTAAATACATAATAGTCTAACACTTTCCATTTGAGATCCATGGTGGGGATAGTATGAAGTGTAGAAGCTTGAGAGTCAGAGAGACCTTGAATCAAATTCCAGGTTCATTAGCGAGGGTGAGTTATTTGATCTCATTGATTGTCAGACACTCCTCTTTAGAAAAGAGATTATGATTTCTCCCTTACAGGCCTACCAGAAGAATCAAATTAGATCGTTTACTTAAAACTTTTAGCAGAATGTCTAGCACAAAAGTTTCAGAACATACTAGCTCTTTTGCCAAGTAATAGAAAATGTAAGTATATTTGTGGCTGAATGTATGAGAAATACTGTTCCTGAGAGTACAGATTCAAATCTCTTTTAGAAATGCATTTTGAGCTGAGATATCCATAATAACTCGTTTAAAAATATATAAAGGCATTCTTCAAGATAGAAAGACTTTATTTTTGTATATGATACATAAAATAAACAACTTAGAGATAATCTTCCAGTGCCAAATATAGCAATTTCTTTATTGTTTCAAAACTTCAAATATTTCATTAAAATACATTTGAAAATTACGTATAAGTGCTCATACTGCACTTGTACTTTTTGTATTTTAAATCAGAATTTTTCAAAACTGTTTTTGCACAAATAGCTCAGTTACACCCACAAATCACTGAATCTATTTAGCATCTTTTGAAGAGGTGTAATTTTTTGAAAAATGTGACATTTGTTTTTGTGCCAGTGCATTTGTCAACATTAGTGTAATTAGCTCAAGTTTCATCAACTAGCTCGTGCAATCTGTTCCGAATGCAACTTTGAATTTTGAATAGTGTTAGGGACTCCAGTTAGAGTTTAAGCCTATTGAATATGATTTCAGATTTTTTTATTTGAAAAGAAAAGTCTTTAATAAAGTTAGCATAATTTTTAAAAATTCAGATTATATATTATAGAAAGAAGCATCAGGATTATTTAGCATTAATAGAAATTTTAGGAAAGTTTTAAAAATACTATCCATAAAATTTCCATGAACTAAGAAAGAATGATTATTTTGTTACATAACAAGTAACCTCACAATGTGTTCTTAATGCATTTATTTTAAAAAGTAAGAATAGTCTAATTTGGCTTAAGTCAGAATAAAGAAACAAAGACACTAACAATTATATTCATTACTGATAGGAATTTGTCTCCACCATAAGGCAGTGGAAGAAAAGACTTAGAAAAACTTTTAATAATTATTTCATCAAGATACATTTTTGAGATGAATTACAGTTTTACTTACATTCTTGGCACAGATGGTATCATGTTTGGAAGAGGGATTTTAGAAAGTGTAAGAGAAAAGGTTATTTGGTCTTTTCTGTGCCAATATTAGAATATTCTTAGAACAAAAACCATATTTGAGAAACAAAGAATAGAAGGATCTCTAAAAATGAAACATTTATCCTCTGGCAATATCTGATCTAACAACTAGATGGCCTCTCAGGTTCAATGGCTAAATCTAAATGAAACAAGAGGGAGAAGCTAAAAATATTCATTTTTCATACCAAGTAGGCCTGGTTTAAGAATATAAGTTTTAAAAATAGGCAGGTATCCAACACGTTTGCTGTCAACTTGTCTGTAAGGACACACACACACACACACACACACACACACACACACGACAGAGAGAGAGAGAGAAACACACAACACCATGGTCTCTTTGTTTTCAAGGAGTTTATGCTGAAGTGGGGGAGAAAGATAGACATGGAAAAAACTTATTAACAATTAAAGTCACAATTATAATACAAATATGTAGCTGCATCGAAGAAGAGATAACTCGATTCAACCAACTATCTTAATTGTTTGAAATGCAACTTTGCATGAGAATGCTGGGTGAAAGTCATGATGGTAAGCATATTGGTGGGAAAATATAAGAGATCAAATTCTGTAAACTTGTGGGAGTGAGTTAGAGAGAGGCCTTAAATGTATATTCCTTTGTTCATCATTAAATAAACTTTGAGAATCTGCTAATTTTTAAGTCCTATCTATATTTTGGGCAGTCCAGATGATTGGCATAGACTTAACTCTTGAAATACTTAACATACTAAGACATGGATAGAATGTGAATATCCCCAACCATGTTAATAAGGAAAATTAATTTCATAAAATAAGAATATACAAAAACCATTGTGTGGTTTTTATGGTGGTGAAAACATCTTCCACATAAAAGATAATGATAGAGGTAGCACTGGGACACCTTTGAAGGATAAGTAGAATTCACTTATGGAGTGGTCAGGTGGTGATATATGTCAGGCCCCAATTTGTTGTCTTCCTGACAGGGTTCCAATCACCTTTATTAATCTCAGTCTTGAATTCAATTGTGAGGAAATGAGGATTGATTTAGTTTTGGGGAAATTCAATTATAAAGAAATTTACTGAACACTGTATCATGAGAGTGGTGAATGTTGAATGTTGACTGAATGTGGTGAGAGTGGATATCTATGCCTTGTTCCAGATCTTAGGAGAAAAGCATTCAGTCTTTCACCACTTAATATGATATTGGATGTATTGTATAGATGCCTTTTATCAGGTTGAGGTTGAGAGAATGCCCTTCTATTGCTAATTTACTGAGAATAATGATTGAGAATGAAAATTGTATTTTGTCGATTGCTTTCCTCCATCTGCTAAGATACTCATGTGTTTCTTCCTTCTTTGGACTTTTAATATGGTAGATTATATTGATTAATTTTTTAAAATACTGAGTCAGCTTTGCATTTTTTAGGTAAACTCCACTTGGGCATGCATGATATTCTTTTGATATAATGATGAATTTCATTAGATAATATTTTAATTAGGATTTTGCTTCTATGTTTACTAGAGAAGCTATCCCCTTTTTGTTTGTTTCTTTGTTTTTGTACTGTCTTTGTGTGGTTTAGGTATCAGGGAAATCTTAGTCTTGTAAAATGAGTGGGAAGTATTTCCTCTATTTCAGCATCTGTTACTGGAAGAAATGCTATAGAATTAATGCTACTTCCTAAATGTTTGGTAGAATTCATCTGTGAAATCATGTATGTATGGAGAATCCTTTATAAATGTCTTTAACTACCAATTCGATTTCTTTAATAGTTATAACAGCATTCCAATCATATATTTTATCTTGAGTGAATTTTAATAGTTTATAATGTTTCAGAAATTGGTCTGTTTTATCTAACTTGGCAAATTTATATGCATAGAGTTATTTGTGGCATTCTATTTTCAATAATATTACTGTAGGATCTGTAGTAATGTTCTTATTTTCTTTTTAGTAACCTCACCTTAGAGTCTATAGTGACATTCTTTCATTTCTGATATAATTTGTTTTTTGTTGGTGTTAACATTGCTAGAGGTTTACAATTTCACTGCTCTTCTCAAAGAACCAACCTTCTTTTTTACTTGTCTTTTTTTTTCAATTTTAATGATTAAAATTATTTATTAATTTGTCTTAAGATGTAGCCTTAGGTTATTAATTTGAAATGATTGTTATATTAATAGTATAAGCATTCAAAGCTATAAATTCTCTCTGAGTATTGCTGCAGTTGCATCACCCACATTTTAATTTGTTTTATTTTCATTTTTATTAAATTATTTTCTAATCTGCTCTGAGACTTCCTCTTTTACCCATGGAATTTTTCAGACTCTGTTGCTGAATTTCCAAATGATTAGAAATTTTGCCAAATTTGTTATTGATTTCTGGTTAAATTCAAATATGCTCAAAGAACATATTTTGTATTTTAAGTCTTTTAATTGTGTTGTCTTGCTTTATGACCAAGGTATAATCTAGCAGGTGGAATTTACCATATCCATTTGAAAAGAACGTGAAATTAGGTATTGTTGAGTGTTCCATAAATGTCAGTTAGATTCAATCAGTTGATGAGGTTGTTCAGTTGTATAAACTTGATTTTTCTCTCTACTAGTTCTATTACTGAGAGAAAAGTTTTGAGGTATCCAACTATAATCATGGATTTCTCTTTTCAGTTCTGTCAGCTTTTGTTTCATGTATTTTGAAACTGTTTTTAGGTAAATACATTTCTAATATTTTTATGTCTTTTTAGTGAATTGACACTTCATTTAATATGTAATATCTCTATGGCTCTCTCTATCCTTTGTAAATTTCTTTGCTCTGAAGTCTACTTTGATAATTATATAGACTTTCCAGCTTTCCTTTGATTAGTGTTTTCAGGGTATATCCTTTTCTATCATTTTATGTTTTAAAATTATTTTTGTCGTAAAGACACTTAGTATGAGATATACCTTCCCAATAATTTTTTAAGTGTACAATATATTATTTGTACAATGTTGTAGAGTAGATCTAGAACTTATTAGTCTTGCTTAACTTAAATGTTATGTCTTTTGAGTAGTAACTCATCGCTTTTCTCTCCCGACCAGCCCCTGAAAAACACCATTCTGTAGTTTAATTCTATGAAGTAGACTAATTCAAATACGTCATATAAATGAAATTATGCAGTATTCGTCTTTCAGTGACTGGCATGTTTACATAATGTCTCCAAGGTTCATCCACATTGTCACATATTGCAGAAATTTTTTAAGGCCTAGTGTTTCGTTGTTGTGTATCCATAATTTTTTCCATTAATGTGAGGTTGGACAGTTGGGTTGTTTCCACCTCATGCTATTGTAAATACTACTGCAATGAAAATAGAAGTGTTAATATCTTTTTCATATTCTAATTTCACTTCTTTTGAATAATCAGAAGTAAGATTACTGGATTATATGTGCTATGGTTTGGATATGATTTGGCCCTACCAAATCTCATATTGAAATGTAATTCTGGCAGGGCACGGTGACTCACGCCTGTAATCCCAGCTCTTTGGGAAGCCGAGGTGGGTGGATCACGAGGTCGGGAGATCGAGACCATCCTGGCTAACACAGTGAAACCCCGTCTCTACTAAAAATACAAAATAAATTAACCTGG
The DNA here is from genome assembly GCF_008728515.1 of Papio anubis. Taxonomy (NCBI): domain Eukaryota; kingdom Metazoa; phylum Chordata; class Mammalia; order Primates; family Cercopithecidae; genus Papio; species Papio anubis. The sequence continues at coordinate 16,889,726 of NC_044984.1, read as the reverse complement.
CGTGGTGGCAGGTGCCTGTAGTCCCAGCTAGTCGGGAGACTGAAGCAGGAAAATGACGTGAACCCAGAAGGCAGAGCTTGCAGTGAGCCGAGATCGTGCCACTGCACTCCAGCCTGGGCGACAGAGCGAGACTCTGTCTCAAAAAAAAAAAAAAAAAAGAAGTGCAATTCCTAGTTTGGCAACGTTGGGAGGTAGGGCCTAGTGGGAGATACTCAGTTCACAGTTCATGGGGGCAAATCTCATGTATATATTAATGCTGTCTCTCAGTTCTCACTCTGTTAGTTCCTGCAAGAGCTGGTTGATAAAAAGAGGCTGGCACCTACCTTCTCTCTCTTGCTTCTGTTCTTGCCATGTGACCCCTGTGCATGCCATCTCTCCTTCACCTTCCACCATGAGTTGAAGCAGTGTGAGGATGTCACCAGAAGCATATGCCCAATCTTGAATTTTCAAGCCATTCATAAGCATGAGCAAAACAAACCTTTTATTCTTTATGAATGACCCAGCCTCAGGGATTCCTTTATAGCAACACTAAACAGACTAAGACAATATGATGGATTACATTATTTTTTTCAGCAACATCCGTACTTTTTTTAATATTGTCTGCACAATTTTCCATTTCTACCAACAGTGTCCAAGGGTTTCAATTTTTTTCACATCCTCAACAATATTTGTTGTCTTTTTTAATAGTAGACATAGATAGGTTTGAGATATCATCTCATTGTGGTTTTGATTTACATTTCTTGGATAGTGTGATCTTCAGCACTTTTTCATATACCTATTGGCATTTGTGTGTCTTCTTTGAATAAATGTCTCATCAAGATATTAGCTCATTTTTAAAATTAGGTTATTAGTTTCTTAAGTTGTTGCTGTTGACTTTATATATTTCTCACATATTTTGGAGATTAACTTCTTAACAGAACTGATATGGTTTGGATGTATATTCCCAACACAATCTCATATCAAATTGTAATCCCAGTGTTGGAGGAGGGACCTACTGGGAGGTGATTAGATCATGGAAGTAGATTTCCCTCTTGCTGTTCTTGTGATAGTGAGTGAGTTCTCATGAGATCTGGTTGTTTAAAAGTGTGTGGCACCTCCCCCTTCACTTTCACTTTCTTTTGCTCCAGCCATGTAAGACATGCCTGCCTCCCTTTCACTTTCTTCCATGATTGAAAGCTTCCTGAGGCCTTCACAGTCATCCCTCCTGTACAGCTTACAGAGCTATGAGTCCATTAATCCTTTTTGTTAAAATAAATTATGAAGTCTTAAATATGTCTTTATAGCAGTGTGAGAATGAACTAATACAGAAAATTGGTACCAGAGAAGTGGGGACATTGCTATAAAGATACCTGAAAATGTGAAAGTGATTTTGGAACTGGGTAATAAGAAGTTGGAATAGTTTTGATGGCTCAGAAGAAGACAGGAAGTTGAGGGAAAGTTTAGAACTTCCTAGAGACTTGTTGAATGGTTGTAACCAAAATTCTCATAGTGATATGAACAGTGAAGTTGGGGCTGAGGAGGTCTCAGATGGAGATAAAAAACTTTATTGGGAACTGAAGTAAAGATCACTCTTGCTATGCTTTAGCAAAGAGATTGACAGCACTGTATCCCTGCTCTAGGGATATGTGGAACTTTGAACTTAAGAAAGATGACTTAGGATATGTGATGGAAGAAATTTCTAATCAGCAAAGCATTCAAGAAGTAATATGGCTGCTTTTAAGAGCATATTCTCATATGCATGAGCTAAGAGATTATCTGAAACTGGAACTTATATTGAAAGGGGGAGCAGAGCATAAAAGATTGGAAAAGTTTCAGCCTGACCATGTGCTAGAAAAGAAAAACTCATTTTCTGGGGAGGAATTCAAGCCAACTGCAGAAATTTGCATAAGAGGAGTAAATTGCTAATAGCCAAGACAATGGGAAAAAGGACTTGGAGGCATTTCCTGGAACTCTGCAGCAGCCCCTCCCATAACAGACCCAGAGGCCTAGGAGGGAAGAATACTATTGTGGACCAGGCCCAGGGCCATGCTGCTCTGTGTAGTCTTGGGGCATGGTATCTGCATCCTGGACTCTCTAGCTCCAGCCATGGCTAAGAGGGACTAAGCTACAGCTCAACTCAGTGCTTCAGAGGGTGAAATCTATAATCCTTGGTGGCTTCCCCATGGATTAAGCCTGTGAGTGAGTGAAGGGCAAGGGTGGAAGTTTGGGAGCCTCCACCTAGATTTCAGAGGGTGTATGAAAATGTCTGGATGTCCAGGCAGAAGTCTGTTACATAGGCGGAGCCCTCATGGTGAACTTTTACTAGGGAAATGCAGAGGGGAAATGTGGGGTTGGAGCCCTTACACAGAGTCCTCACTTGGGCACTCCCTAGTGGAGCTGTGAGAATAGGGCTACCGTTTTCCAGATACCATAACGGTAGATCCACTGACAGCTTGCACTGTGTGCCCAGAAAAGCTGCAGACATTCAATGCCAACCCTTGAGAGCAGCCATGAGAGATGAGCCCTAAATAGCCATAAGGGCAGAGATGTGCAAGGCCTTGGGAGCCCACTCCTTACATCAGCGTGCCCTGGATGTGAGACTTGGGGTCAAAGGAACTTTGGAATTTTGGAACTTTAAGATTTAATGACTTCCGTGCTGGGTTTCAGACTTGCATGGGGTCTGTAGCCACTCTCTTTTGGCTGATTTCTCCATTTTGGAATGGGTGTATTTACCCAATGCCTGTAGGCCCATTGTATCTTGGAAGTAACTAAGTTTTTTATTATTATTATTATTTTACAGGCTCATAGGCAGAAGGAGCTTGCCTTGTCTCAGATGAGACTCTGAACTGTGGCCTTTTGAGTTAATACTGAAATGCATTAAGACTTGGGGGACTGTTGAGAAGGGATAATTTTATTTGCAATGTGAGAAGGACATGAGATTTGGGAGGCACCAGGGGTGCAATAATATGTTTTGTATTTATGTCCTCTACCCAAATCTCATGTTAAGTTGTAATCCCAATTTTGAAGCAGGGGCCTGTTGGGAGGTGATTAGATTATGGAGGCAGATTTCTCCCTTTCTTGTCTCATGATAGTGAGTGAGTTCTCATGAGATCTGGTTGTTTAAAAGTGTGTAGCACCTCCCACTTCACTTTCACTTTCTCCTGCTCCAGCCACATAAAATGTGTCTGCTTCCCCTTCACCTTCCACTATGACTGAAAGTTTATCAAGACCTCCCATGCCATGCCTTCTGTACTGCATGCAGAATTATGAGCCAATTAAACCTCTTTTCTTTATAAATTACCCACTTTTAGGTAATTCTTTATAGCAATGTGAGAATGAACTAATACAAGGTGTATGGTTTGCAAATATCTTCTTTCATTCCATAGGTTGTCTATTTAGTCTGTTGCCTGTTTGTTTTGTTCTGTAGAAATTTTTTAGTCTTGTATAATTCCCCTTGTTAATTTTTGCTTTTGTTGCCTAAGCTTTTGGTGTGATATCCTTCCCCCTCAAAAAATTGTCAAAATAAAAATCAAGACTTTTCTTCTGTTTATTTTATTTTATTTTATTTTTCCTAAGAGTTTTAAGGTTTCAGGTCTTACACGGAAGTCTGTAATCTATTTTGAATTGATTTTCATATATGGTGTAAGATAGTGGTTTCATTTTATTCTTTTGCTTGTGAATTGCCAGTATTACCAACTATTCAAAAAGACCCTATTCAAAAAGACTATCCTTTATTCAGTGTATATTCTTGACAGGCTTTAGAAGATCAGTTGATATATTTAGGTTATTTTTTAATCCATTCTGACAATCTCTGCTTTTAGACCTTTTATACTTTATATTATTGATATTTTTGGAATTAGGCATGCCATGTTATTATTTGTTTTCTGTTTCTTTCTATGATTTTATTCCTTATTCTCCCCCCCTTTCTTTTATGTAGGAAGTTATTTCAACATTCTAGCAAATTATTTTTAATTTTTCACTTTGATTTTGACAAAAGTCTCTTTCTCTAATTGTTTTAGTGGTTGCTGAAAAGATTGCAAAAGACATAGTTCTCTTTTCAAAGTCTATATGAAAATGATACTTCACTAATGTACTTTTTACTTTCAATCACTACATAAAATTTAAAACAACCAAATGTAAGAAGCAAATATATTTATTCAGATATTTATTATTTCTTTTGTTCTTTATTATTTCTGTGTTTCTTGTTTTCCCTGATATTATTTCCTTTTATTTGAAGTTCCTGTAGCATTTTTTTGTTTTTTGTTTGTTTTTGTTTGTTTTTTGTTTATTCTTTTTTGTTTGTTTTTTGTTTATTTGTTTTTTGTTTGTTTATTCTTTGGCTATGAGCTTTCTTAGTTTTCTTCCCTCTGAAAACGCTTCAATGTACTCTTTATTCTTGAATATTTTCACTGAATAGAATTTTGGGTTTGACCGTTATTTTGTTTGAACACTTTAAAAATGTATGCTAACTTTTCTGGGCTTTAGTGTTTCTGATGAAAAACCTACAGTTATTTGAATTATTGTTCTATAGGCAGTGTGTTTTTCTTCTCTTGCTACTTTTAAGGTTTTTTTTTTTTTCTACATCTTTAATTTTCAGTGATTTGATTTTAATATATCTAGGCATGGTTTTTCTTACATTCATTCTATTTAGGGTTTTCGCATATTCTTGAATCTGTAGGTTTATGTCTTTTTCTGAACTAGGAAAGTCTTGTGTCATTATTCAAATATTATTTTCCCTCTGCTACAATTATTATACTCTTTGTCTTGGACTGCAATCACACTAATCTAACACTAAATATGTAACACTGATGTTAGATTTTTTTTGGTAGTGTTTCACAGGTCTTGAGGTCTTGTCTACATATTTTTTCATCTTGTTTTCTTGTTGTTTATAGTTGATTATTTCTACTGCTTTATATGCAAGTTTACTAATTATTTTGTGTCATTTTAATTTTACCATTGAGTCAATTTTGTGATTATTTTCATTTTAATTGTTGTGTATTTTAGCCCTATAATTTCCATTTGGTGTTTTGTTATGGCTCTATTTGCTGACACTTTCTGTTTTTTTCTTATTTGTTTCAAGATTATTCACAATTATTCATTCAAGGAATTTTATAGCACCTACTTTTGGGACTTTGTCTGATAATTTCAACGTGTATGTCATCTTGTCTTTGGCCTCAGTTGATATTTCCATGTGACTGGTGAGCTTCAAATTTTTTTTATAACATGAGTAATTTTCTATTGTATCCTGTATACTTTGAATATTGCATTATGAGAAGGTAGGCATTGCTTAGATATTATGGAGCATGTAGATTTTTTTTGTTATTGTAAAGAGCTGACCTTGTTAGACTTAAGATAAAAATTCCACCCAACATTATTTCAGCTGATGATCTAATATCACTACAGTTTTCAAAGCCTTTCATTGTTACTCACATCTGTCCCATTTTTGAGTCACCTGGTGGTCAGTCTAGGACCTGGGTGGACAAAAGCTTTGTAGTTCCATTCTCAAAATCTTTGATATCCTAATTCGTATCAGATTCACAGGTCTGCAGTTTGGAGGTGAGTGACAGAGTTTCTTAACTTTAAGAAATCGCTTTCCCAAGTTCTGCTATCTCCCAAGTACTTTCTGTTTCCCAAGGGCTCCCTTATTTGGTGTGCCAGGAGACACTGCTCATTTCTGTGACCACACTGTACCGATAGACACGTGGCAGAGACAGAGACCTACAGCAAGAGTAGGAGATAGAGAAACAAAATAAAGAAAAGGGCTTTTCCCTGGTCTTATAGAACCTAGGCCCACTGGAGAGAAAGTTTTCCACTCCTTAGAATGTTGCTTCCTACAGGCCCCTATTGTCATTGTGGGATTGTTTGGTAGTTATGTAAAGAAGAAAGGGAAGAAATGACAAACCAAATAAGACTTTTTGCTTACTGTCTCTCAGTTATAGGGGTTCCCTTTACTTCTCAGAATATTTCTGTTTTTCTCTGTCTGCCCAATATTGCTTACTTCTTTCTGGATTATTAGTTGGGTTCACTTCCAAAAGGAAGATACCAAAAGAAGAAACATATAGTAAACTTATTACAGATTTGATGAGATGTTGAATTCTGATGTTCTTCTCTAAGCTGCCTGTTGATAGTTTATTTTTAGTATTCTCAGAGACTTGGTCTATGAATTCTATATGGGATTTAGAGTTGTATTCTTTGGGAGTAAAAGGAAAGCATTTGCTTACTCCACCTTCCGTGGAACTGCAATCCTTTGATGACATTGTGAAAATTTGGTATAAAAATTTTTTCAAGATTCAAATTCCAGACATAATATTAAATGCTTATTTATATATTACTGATACAAATTATTTCTTATAACATCTAGTGATGATGCTTCCATTCCTCATTTTTCAGTCACTCGTATTCTGGCTGTAAGTAACCTCATATTTATTTTGGTGTCTTACCATACAGGAGCTTTCATCATTACTGCTCCATATCTTTTTCACCCAAGAAAAGATATCTCTAAGGTTGCACTGGAACAAGACCTGTGTAAAAACTCTGATCATAAACTTCTCCCCATTACATGTGCTAGTTGAAGCCATTTTAGCTAAGCCTTACAGATGTAGCAAGCCTAGAGCAGGAAAAAATAACCGATTTATTTCCCATGTGTATATGGTTATTAGTGATAAGATATTGAGCGCAGTTGATATCAAAACTTAATTGCATGTTATTAAGCATTTGCTTCAGATTTTTAAGCCTACCAATCTGAAAAATAAGGACTCTTTATTTGAAGTGGCAAGAATCATGTAAATCATGAATGGAGAGAAGCAAGAAGTTCAATTTGTCTTCTTAGAAAACTGAATGGAAAAATTACTTAAGAGTTATAATTATGGAATACCTTGGATGTTAGGATCTGGATTGGAAAGCCTTTGAGGTTGTCATAAGTGTCAGCTAAATTTTTTTAATATATGTGAGTAATTAAAACTAGTTATGATGGGCCAGGTGCAGTGACTCACACCTGTAATCCCAGCACTTTGGGAGGTCGAGGCAGGCAGATCACAAGGTCAGGAGATCCAGCTCGTCCTGGATAACATGGTGAAACCCCATCTCTACCAAAAATACTAAAACAAAATTAGCCTGGCATGGTGGCAGGCACCTGTAGTCCCAGCTACTTGGGAGGCTGAGGCGGGAGAATGGCATGAACCTGGGAGGTGGAGCTTGCAGCGAGCCCAGATTGCACCACTGCACTCCAGCCTGGGCAACAAAGTGAGACTCCATCTCAAAAAAAAAAAAAAAAAAAAAGTTATGATGAAAATCAGAAGAACATAGCAAATCTTATGACTAAAGAACGTAATGAAACATTAAGCAACTTTATGATATGTTGGTAGAGTATAAAGTTATTAATCCAAATTTCATTTTGCATGTTCAAAAGAATTTAAAAAGAATGATTTTACAATGATAACCACTTCAGAAATCAATGTTTTAATTTATTAAAAACGGTTTTCTTCATGTGTTTCCAATGGATACTAAGATGTGAATTACCCAGAGAAAAATACTAGCTAACACTTAGCTTGTTTATCGTAAGTTGGGCACACTTCATGTACATGAATACATCGATACTCACAGCAAACTTAAAGATAGACACAATTACCTTACGTCATAAATGATGAAAACTGAGGTACAGGAATATGAAAGGGCTTGTCTAGTAACTAAGCACCCTAAAAGGAACAGATTTTATAAAAGTTTTTGGCATAATATGTGTGTATGTACTCCCAAACTAAAGACCAGTTTGAAAAATCCACTGGAGAATAAAAGATAAGCAATTGTAGTAAACACTTAAAAGATGGTAAATACATTTACAGAAACAAAGGTCCTTTATATCTGAGATAAGCGCACACACACAAACACACACACAAACACATGCACACTAATCTTTAAGCAAGAAAAAAATATTGATTGAAATGAGGGAATTGCTGAAAACTGCATAATAAAATGTATAATCATCTGAATAGAAATTCAAAGACAAATTCAAAATTGAAATACAAGCCAATCTATATATTTACTCTGATTATCAGAAAAAAAGAAAATAATAAACTATATTTAACTGTTACATAATCTGTTATGCAAACTGGTGTGCTACTATTCAAAAATGTCTCAAAGCACTAACCAAATTACCTTATTGATAATAGCACTTCTGTTATTTGTTGTCAAATGTCCACCTATGTGACACTTCTGAAAATATCTCATAATTTTCAGGTAAATAAACCAATTTAGACTGTGTGGTCATGAAGTATAATCTTCCATTTTATTTTTATTTATTTACTTTTTAAATGTTATATGATATTTTTATTGATTTTATTTTTTAATTTTTTATTATACTTTATGTTCTAGGGTACATGTGCACAACGTGCAGGTTTGTTACATATGTATACATGTGCCATGTTGGTGTGTTGCACTCATTAACTCATCATTTACATTAGGTATATCTCCTAATGCTATCCCTCCCCACTGCCCCCACTTCACAACAGGCCCCAGTGTGTTATGTTCCCCTTTCTGTGTCCAAGTGATCTCATTGTTCAATTCCCACCTATGAGTGAGAACATGCAGTATTTGGTTTTCTGTTCTTGTGACAGTTTGCTGAGAATGATGGTTTCCAGCTGCATACATGTCCTACAAAGGACACGAACTCATCCTTTTTTATGGCTGCATAGTATTCCATGGTGTATATGTGCCACATTTTCTTAATCCAGTCTGTCACTGATGGACATTTGGGTTGGTTCCAAGTCTTTGCTATTGTGAATAGTGCTGCAATAAACACACGTGTGCATGCGTCTTTATAGCAGCATGATTTATAATCCTTTGGGTATATACCCAGTAATGGGTTGGCTGGGTCAAATGGTATTTCTAGTTCTAGATCCTTGAAGAATGGCCACACTGTCTTCCACAATGGTTGAACTAGTTTACAGTCCTACCAACAGTGTAAAAGTGTTCCTATTTCTTCACATCCTCTCCAGCACCTGTTGTTTAACTGGTGTGAGATGGTATCTCATTGTGGTTTTGATTTGCATTTCTCTGACGGCTAGTGATGATGAGCATCTTTTCATGTGTCTGTTGGCTGCATAAATGTCTTCTTTTGAGAAATGTCTGTTCATATCCTTTGCCCACTTTTTGATTGGGTTGTTTGTTTTTTTCTTGTAAATTTGTTTGAGTTATTTGTAGGTTCTGGATATTAGCCCTTTGTCAGATAAGTAGATTGCAAAAATTTTCTCCCATTCTGTAGGTTGCCTGTTCACTCTGATGGTTATCTCAATAGATGCAGAAAAGTCTTTGACAAAATTCAACAGCCCTTCATGCTAAAAACTCTCAATAAATTCGCTATTGATGGAACGTATCTCAAAATAATAAGAGCAATTTATGACAAACCCACAGCCAATGTCATACTGAATGAGCAAAAACTGGAAGCATTTCCCTTAAAAAGTGACACAAGACAGGGATGCCCTTTCTCACCACTCCTATTCAACATAGTGTTGGAAGTTCTGGCCAGGGCCATCAGGCAAGAGAAAGAAATCAAGGGTATTCAGTTAGGAAAAGAAGAAGTCAAATTGTCCCTGTTTGCAGATGACATGATTGTCTATTTAGAAAACCCCATCATCTCAGCCCAAAATCTCCTCAAGCTGATATGCAACTTCAGCAAAGTCTCAGGATACAAAATAAATGTGTAAAAATCACAAGCATTCTTATACACCAATAACAAACAGAGAGCCAAATCATGAATGAACTCCCATTCACAATTGCTTCAAAGGAATTGTGAATGGGTATCACTAGTGAAGGCTGCAGAATAGCAAATATTGCTGCCTACTTCTTCCTCTGGAAGCTTCATCCCAGAGGGGCACCAACCTGATGTCAGCTGGAGCGCTCCTATATTAGGTGTCTGTCCACCCCTGCTGGGAAATGTCTGCCAATCAGGAGGCACTTGAGGAGGCAGTCTGTCTCAGCAGAGCTTGAGCACTGTGCTGAAAGGATTCTCCTTATCAGGATCTGCTTCTCTCTCCAGAGCCAGCAAACAGGAACGTTTAAGTCCGCTGAAGCTGTGCCCACAGACTCCCCTTATCCCAGGTGCTCTGTCACAGGGAGATGGGAGTTTTATCTATTAACCGCTGACTGGGGTTGCTATCTTTTTTTCAGAGATGCCCTGTGCAGTGAGGAGGAATCTAGAGAGGCAGTCTGGCCACAGTTGCTTTGCCGCACTGTGGTGAGTTCTATCCAGTCCAGACTTCCGGGCCTCTTTAACACTGTCATGGGAAAAATCGCCTACTCAAGCCTCACTAATGGCGGACACCCTTCTCCCCATCAAGCTGGATTGTTCCGAGTAGACTTCAGGCTGTTGTGCTGGCAGTGAGAATTTCAAGCCGGTGATCCTTAGCTTGCTGGGCTCTGTGGGAGTGGGACCCGCTGAGTGAGACCACTTGGCTCCCTGGCTTCAGCTCCCTTTTGAGGGGAGTGAACTGTTCTATCTTGCTGGAGTTCCAGGGACCACTGGGTATGAAAACAAACAAACAAAAACTCCTGCAGCTAGCTTGGTGTCTGCCCAAACAGCCGCTCAGTTTTGTGCTTGAAACCCAGGGCCTGGTGGTATCAGCACATAATGGAATCTCCTGGTATGAGGATTGCAAAAACCATGGGAAAAGTATAGTATCTAGCCTGGATTGTACAGTCCCTCATGGCTTCCCTTGGCTTGGGGATGAGATCCCCAGCTCCTTACACTTCCTGGGTGATTCTACACCCCACCCTCCTTCTGCTTGCCCTCCATAGGCTACACTCACTGCCTAACCAGCCCCAATGAGATGAACTGGGTACCTCAGTTGGAAATATAGAAATGCCCCAACTTCCGCATTGGCCTTGCTGGGAGCTGCAGACCTTAGCTCTTCCTATTTGTCCATCTTGCCAGATCTCCACATTTTTGTATATATACACATATATATTCTGAAAGGTCATGGGCTATACATAAAAAGAAGTATATTTATACTTATATAACATATGTGCAAACATACATCTATACAGATTATACTTGTGTACATGTATATATTAAAGTATGCCTATATGTATAAGCATATTTATAAGTGCTGCAATTTAATTATTTTCCTAGACAAAATGGGATCTGGACTGATTATTTGATTCAAATAATTGATTGGTCTGGTCTTTTATCAATACTGAATTTAGGTAAGTGGATTTATAATTTATTTAATGATTAATAAGTCTATTCTCACATTCACTATTCGTTTTCTGTTAATGTCATCGTTTTGAATCTTTTCTGTCATCTGTCCTTTTGTATAAAATTAAAGACTTGAAAATATGATGACCAATCTATTTGGTGTTCTAACTGGAATATCTCTAATTGTATTGTATATATGCCTCTCAGTAAATTAGCATTTTGTGATATTAAGTATTTCTGCCCCAAAACATGGTATGCCTTTCATTTTTTCTTTTTATTTACATCCTTTATTAAGACGTTTTACTTTTGAAATATGGCTTTTGCACTGTTATTCTTACATTTATTTCTGAGTAATTCAGTTTTATTTTGAAAGCTTTGTAGATAAAAAATTTTTACATTCCTAATTTTGTAAGTTTTGCTAATATTGAAAAATTATTGGTTTTAAATATTTTTTTGTATATAGCAAGGGTGACAAATTTCACTGTTAAGTAAATTCAAATCTCAAGTAAAACTAGAGCTTGGTTTTTTGAGATAAATTATTTGAAGAAGACAAAGTGTTTTCTATACTAATAGCTGCACCTTTTTTTCTCTATTTTATGTTTTTACCTGATTTGCTAGAGCTTCAAAAACAATGTTACATAATAATAGCAACAGTAGATAATCTTATCTTGTTCCAAATTTTAATAGATGTAACTTTAAAAATATTTTCCCATTGAAACAAAATTGGCTTTGTTTTTATGTATATGGATTTTAGGGTTATATTTAGGAATGGATGCTGAATTTGATGTAATTTTTTATATATTCATTATTTTAAATATAAAGTAATTTTCTTGATAAATTTTCTGATTGCTAATCTCAAAATTCGTTGGGGGAGAACTTTTTCTTTTTCATGGTGTGATATCATTGTTAAGGAGACAAAGTTAGGTGAAATATAACTAAAATAAATACTTTGGATGGATGACTTTCAAAACAAGCAGTCACCTTTCTCTATTTTCAGATAATTCAGTGATTCCAATTTTCTAGTTCTTGTTTATTCAGATTTGCTTACTTACACATTGATAATCTTTTCTAGTACTGCAATTTTTTTTTATTTTTCTTTTAAAAATAACTTTGCAGTTGATGTTCTTTTATAATTGTTTTAAGTTCTCATATGTAGTTGTTATATATCCATTTTCTATTTTGAAAAAAAAATCTTTTTTGTAAATAAAATTAAAGGTTGTCTTATCTTTTTAAATTTTTGTTTCAAAAATTTTAATTCCCATGTTTTACTTTTTTTGCTTATGTTTTTGTTAATAGTTTATTAAAACATAAGAGGTTTACTTTAAACTTTTAGTTATTTAATAATGTAGGTATTTAAAACTTTTATGCAGGGTTTATTTAGAGGAAGAAACTTCAACTCAACTAAACATCAATAACTATGAAGATCCTGTAAAAAATAATCCTTATTTTGAAAGACAATTTTTTTAAGAGATGGGGTCTCACTGTGTTGCCCAGACTGGTCTTGAATTCCTGGGCTCAAGTAATTCTTTCACCTCACTTCCCAAAGTGCTGGAATTATAGGTGTGAGCCACCATGCCCAGCATTGAAAGACAATTTTATTTGTCAAGAAGAAGAGAGTCCTATAATTTAGCATACATCAGAATTATAAAATTATATTTATCACTGTGCATGAATATTTGCCCAGGTATCAAGAATAAAATTAAGGGTACACACATTTTATCATAGACAAAAGTATGTGTTTTAATGAGGGCTAAAGTACCAAAATTCAAATTTTAGAAAATATCTATTACCTAGTGCTTGTGAAAATCTTTTCCCATAAGACTGAAAACACCAATCTATAATTTTGTAAAGCTGGAAATATCTGACTACATAAATGTCTTTATTTTTTATATTTATTTATTTATTTTTCAAATATATCATAAACACAAAAGAAAAATCACAAAAATTTTGAAATACTCGTGATAGATTGAAAATATTTATATCAAATATAAGTACATTAAAATGATTTAATGAGACAAAATAACAATAGAAATCAGACAAAGTTTATTTAATTGGCAAGGAGAATATGTGTATGACTACTAAAACTCTTAAACATGTTCAAATTTGAGTCTGGCTGATGATGAAGATGGTGGATCTATAGAGGTCAAGACCTATTATCTCAGTTTGAGCTCTACAGGGTCATCTAAACTTCAAAGTTCACGGCATGACCAACTAGTACTTCATTGCAACAACACTATAATTGATCTTTACTTGACCCGTTCCTTTTTTTTCCCTCACTCTTTTAAATATGTTGTTCCTCTGAGTACTTCCCAATAAATCAATTTATGAGAGGCCATATCTCTGTATCTAGAGTACCCCAACCTCTGATAACATCTAATAAGAGATATATGTTATAATAAGTTTAACTTATTAAATTAAATGTTTTTAGGTAACAGTTCATGGAAACAAAAAAGATTGAGGAGGGTAGGGAAACACTATTAGGTAATATGAGAAAGGCCTCAATGCTTGGAAGAACACATTGGTAACAATGTAAAAAGGAATAATGAAAAGTAGTGGTAACTGGTTGTCTAGAATCTCTGTGTCAGAGGTGAACGAATTTTGAGGACGTAGCAAAATGGCTGGCAGATGCAGACTAAATAAGAGAGCGTTAGACATAAAAGAACCAAGAACTGAGAAGCAAATCCATAGAATTTTCCCATCTTCTATCGATATTAGAAGATATTGGAAGAAGAGTAAAATAATGACCCAAATACTAAAACATTCAATGGATAATAAATTGTAATATAGAGTTCAGAAGATAACACCGATAAAAAGAGGTGATTGGCACAGCCATATTAACTTTAAAAGGAGCAGAGTTTTGTATTTGAGTGTCCAAGTAATAGTCTGAAATTAACACAGGGAGGAAAGAACATGCCAACCTCCAGTCGCAAACCATGTGTTGTAGAACATGATGAATGAGAGATTAAATAGCTTTCACTAGATGGGAGATCAATGGGACTGCAGTCTTAAGGGAAGACCTAGTTTCCAGCTGTAGTGGGAATGTAAATAGAACATTTAAGGAAGAAGCTGAGGTGGTTGGAAAATCTTTTTAAGATGAGTATTTCTGAGGGTATCATGAAAAAAATGTGATTTAGAGTTAGCTGTCCAAAGACCATTTCTGCTACCTTCAAATGATCTTGTCCCTTTCAAATCATTACATTAGAAGCTTAGTTCCCAGTGCTGGGAGGTGGGCGTGATGGGAGATGTTTAGATTATGAGTGCTCTGCCCTCATGAATGCATTCGTGCTGCTATAAAAAAAGCATTGCGAGAGGGACTTTAAAAGGATTACGAGAGGGGCTTCTCTCTCTTCTGTTACTCTGGCACATGAGGAACAACGTTCTTCCCCTCTGGAGGATGGAGCAGTCATGGTATCATCTTGGAAAAGGAGACCGGGACCTTAGCAGACATCAAACCTGCCAATACCATGACATGCAGTTCTTAGCCTCCAGAACCGTGAGAAATAAATTTCTGTTCTTTATCAATGAACAGATCTGTGTAATTCTGCTACAGTAACATAAGTGGACTAAAGAAAAATTGGTCAGTTTTCATTCACTGGGCCTCCATGGGGGTGCAGTCTTTTTTTTTTTTTTTTTTTTTTTAATTAATTTATTATTATTATACTTTAAGTTGTAGGGTACATGTGCATAACATGCAGGTTTGTTACATATGTATACTTGTGCCATGTTAGTCTGCTGCACCCATCAACTCGTCATTTACATCAGGTATAACTCCCAATGCAATCCCTCCCCCCTCCCCCCTCCCCATGATAGGCCCCGGTGTGTGATGTTCCCCTTCCTGAGTCCAAGTGATCTCGTTGTTCAGTTCCCACCTATGAGTGAGAACATGCGGTGTTTGGTTTTCTGTTCCTGTGATAGTTTGCTAAGAATGATGGTTTCCAGCTGCATCCATGTCCCTACAAAGGACGCAAACTCATCCTTTTTTATGGCTGCATAGTATTCCATGGTGTATATGTGCCACATTTTCTTAATCCAATCTGTCACTGATGGACATTTGGGTTGATTCCAAGTCTTTGCTATTGTGAATAGTGCTGCAATAAACATACGTGTGCATGTGTCTTTATAGCAGCATAATTTATAATCCTTTGGGTATATCCCCAGTAATGGGATGGCTGGGTCATATGGTACATCTAGTTCTAGATCCTTGAGGAATCGCCATACTGTTTTCCATAATGGTTGAACTAGTTTACAATCCCACCAACAGTGTAAAAGTGTTCCTATTTCTCCACATCCTCTCCAGCACCTGTTGTTTCCTGACTTTTTAATGATCGCCATTCTAACTGGTGTGAGATGGTATCTCATTGTGGTTTTGATTTGCATTTCTCTGATGGCCAGTGATGATGAGCATTTTTTCATATGTCTGTTGGCTGTATGAATGTCTTCTTTTGAGAAATGTCTGTTCATATCCTTTGCCCACTTTTTGATGGGGTTGTTTGTTTTTTTCTTGTAAATTTGTTTGAGTTCTTTGTAGGTTCTGGATATTAGCCCTTTGTCAGATGAGTAGATTGCAAAAATTTTCTCCCATTCTGTAGGTTGCCTGTTCACTCTGATGGTAGTTTCTTTTGCTGTGCAGAAGCTCTTTAGTTTAATTAGATCCCATTTGTCAATTTTAGCTTTTGCTGCCGTTGCTTTTGGTGTTTTAGACATGAAGTCTTTGCCCATGCCTATGTCCTGAATGGTACTACCTAGGTTTTCCTCTAGGATTTTTATGGTATTAGGTCTAACATTTAAGTCTCTAATCCATCTTGAATTAATTTTTGTATAAGGAGTAAGGAAAGGATCCAGTTTCAGCTTTCTACTTATGGCTAGCCAATTTTCCCAGCACCATTTATTAAAAAGGGAATCCTTTCCCCATTTCTTGTTTTTCTCAGGTTTGTCAAAGATCAGATGGCTGTAGATGTGTGGTATTATTTCTGAGGACTCTGTTCTGTTCCATTGGTCTATATCTCTGTTTTGGTACCAGTACCATGCTGTTTTGGTTACTGTAGCCTTGTAGTATAGTTTGAAGTCAGGTAGCGTGATGCCTCCAGCTTTGTTCTTTTGACTTAGGATTGCCTTGGAGATGCGGGCTCTTTTTTGGTTCCATATGAACTTTAAAGCAGTTTTTTCCAATTCTGTGAAGAAACTCATTGGTAGCTTGATGGGGATGGCATTGAATCTATAAATTACCTTGGGCAGTATGGCCATTTTCACGATATTGATTCTTCCTATCCATGAGCATGGTATGTTCTTCCATTTGTTTGTGTCCTCTTTTATTTCACTGAGCAGTGGTTTGTAGTTCTCCTTGAAGAGGTCCTTTACATCCCTTGTAAGTTGGATTCCTAGGTATTTGATTCTCTTTGAAGCAATTGTGAATGGAAGTTCATTCATGATTTGGCTCTGTGTTTGTCTGTTATTGGTGTATAAGAATGCTTGTGATTTTTGCACATTAATTTTGTATCCTGAGACTTTGCTGAAGTTGCTTATCAGCTTAAGGAGATTTTGGGCTGAGACAATGGGGTTTTCTAAATATACAATCATGTCATCTGCAAACAGGGACAATTTGACTTCTTCTTTTCCTAACTGAATACCCCTGATTTCTTTCTCTTGCCTAATTGCCCTAGCCAGAACTTCCAACACTATGTTGAATAGGAGTGGTGAGAGAGGGCATCCCTGTCTTGTGCCAGTTTTCAAAGGGAATTTTTCCAGTTTTTGCCCATTCAGTATGATATTGGCTGTGGGTTTGTCATAAATAGCTCTTATTATTTTGAGGTACGTTCCATCAATACCGAATTTATTGAGAGTTTTTAGCATGAAGGGCTGTTGAATTTTGTCAAAAGCCTTTTCTGCATCTATTGAGATAATCATGTGGTTCTTGTCTTTGGTTCTGTTTATATGCTGGATTATGTTTATTGATTTGCTAATGTTGAACCAGCCTTGCATCCCAGGGATGAAGCCCACTTGATCATGGTGGATAAGCTTTTTGATGTGTTGTTGAATCCGGTTTGCCAGTATTTTATTGAGGATTTTTGCATCGATGTTCATCAGGGATATTGGTCTAAAATTCTCTTTTTTTGTTGTGTCTCTGCCAGGCTTTGGTATCAGGATGATGTTGGCCTCATAAAATGAGTTAGGGAGGATTCCCTCTTTTTCTATTGATTGGAATATTTTCAGAAGGAATGGTACCAACTCCTCCTTATACCTCTGGTAGAATTCAGCTGTGAATCCATCTGGTCCTGGACTTTTTTTGGTTGGTAGGCTATTAATTATTGCCTCAATTTCAGAGCCTACTATTGGTCTATTCAGGGATTCAACTTCTTCCTGGTTTAGTTTTGGAAGAGTGTAAGTGTCCAGGAAATTATCCATTTCTTCTAGATTTTCCAGTTTATTTGCGTAGAGGTGTTTATAGTATTCTCTGATGGTAGTTTGTATTTCTGTGGGGTCGGTGGTGATATCCCCTTTATCATTTTTAATTGCGTCGATTTGATTCTTCTCTCTTTTCTTCTTTATTAGTCTTGCTAGTGGTCTGTCAATTTTGTTGATCTTTTCAAAAAACCAACTCCTGGATTCATTGATTTTTTGGAGGGTTTTTTGTGTCTCTATCTCCTTCAGTTCTGCTCTGATCTTAGTTATTTCTTGCCTTCTGCTAGCTTTCGAATGTGTTTCCTCTTGCTTCTCTAGTTCTTTTAATTGTGATGTTAGAGTGTCAATTTTAGATCTTTCCTGCTTTCTCTTGTGGGCATTTAGTGCTATAAATTTCCCTCTGCACACTGCTTTAAATGTGTCCCAGAGATTCTGGTATGTTGTATCTTTGTTCTCATTGGTTTCAAAGAACATCTTTATTTCTGCCTTCATTTCGTTATGTACCCAGTAGTCATTCAGGAGCAGGTTGTTCAGTTTCCATGTAGTTGAGCGGTTTTGATTGAGTTTCTTAGTCCTGAGTTCTAGTTTGATTGCACTGTGGTCTGAGAGACAGTTTGTTATAATTTCTGTTCTTGTACATTTGCTGAGGAGTGCTTTACTTCCAATTATATGGTCAATTTTGGAGTAAGTACGATGTGGTGCTGAGAAGAATGTATATTCTGTTGATTTGGGGTGGAGAGTTCTATAGATGTCTATTAGGTCTGCTTGCTGCAGAGATGAGTTCAATTCCTGGACATCCTTGTTAACTTTCTGTCTCGTTGATCTGTCTAATGTTGACAGTGGAGTGTTGAAGTCTCCCATTATTATTGTATGGGAGTCTAAGTCTCTTTGTAAGTCTCTAAGGACTTGCTTTATGAATCTGGGTGCTCCTGTATTGGGTGCATATATATTTAGGATAGTTAGCTCTTCCTGTTGAATTGATCCCTTGACCATTATGTAATGGCCTTCTTTGTCTCTTTTGATCTTTGATGGTTTAAAGTCTGTTTTATCAGAGACTAGGATTGCAACCCCTGCTTTTTTTTGTTCTCCATTTGCTTGGTAAATCTTCCTCCATCCCTTTATTTTGAGCCTATGTATGTCTCTGCGTGTGAGATGGGTCTCCTGAATACAGCAGACTGATGGGTCTTGACTCTTTATCCAGTTTGCCAGTCTGTGTCTTTTAATTGGAGCATTTAGTCCATTTACATTTAAGGTTAAGATTGTTATGTGTGAACTTGATCCTGCCATTATGATATTAACTGGTTATTTTGCTCGTTAGTTGATGCAGTTTCTTCCTAGCCTCGATGGTCTTTACATTTTGGCATGTTTTTGCAATGGCTGGTACCGGTTGTTCCTTTCCATGTTGAGTGCTTCCTTCAGGGTCTCTTGTAAGGCAGGCCTAGTGGTGACAAAATCTCTAAGCATTTGCTTATCTGTAAAGGATTTTATTTCTCCTTCACTTATGAAACTTAGTTTGGCTGGATATGAAATTCTGGGTTTAAAATTCTTTTCTTTAAGAATGTTGAATATTGGCCCCCACTCTCTTCTGGCTTGGAGAGTTTCTGCCGAGAGATCTGCTGTGAGTCTGATGGGCTTCCCTTTGTGGGTAACCCGACCTTTCTCTCTGGCTGCCCTTAAGATTTTTTCCTTCATTTCAACTTTGGTGAATCTGGCAATTATGTGTCTTGGAGTTGCTCTTCTCGAGGAGTATCTTTGTGGCGTTCTCTGTATTTCCTGGATTTGAATGTTGGCCTGCCCTACTAGGTTGGGGAAGTTCTCCTGGATGATATCCTGAAGAGTGTTTTCCAACTTGGTTCCATTTTCCCCCTCACTTTCAGGCACCCCAATCAGACGTAGATTTGGTCTTTTTACATAATCCCATACTTCTTGCAGGCTTTGTTCATTTCTTTTTCTTCTTTTTTCTTTTGGTTTCTCTTCTCGCTTCATTTCATTCATTTGATCCTCAATCGCTGATACTCTTTCTTCCAGTTGATCGAGTCGGTTACTGAAGCTTGTGCATTTGTCACGTATTTCTCGTGTCATGCTTTTCATCTCTTTCATTTCGTTTATGACCTTCTCTGCATTAATTAGTCTAGCCGTCAATTCTTCCACTTTTTTTTCAAGATTTTTAGTTTCTTTGCGCTGGGTACGTAATTCCTCCTTTAGCTCTAAGAAATTTGATGGACTGAAGCCTTCTTCTCTCATCTCGTTGAAGTCATTTTCCGTCCAGCTTTGATCCGTTGCTGGCGATGAGCTGCGCTCCTTTGCCAGGGGAGATGTGCTCTTATTTTTTGAATTTCCAGCTTTTCTGCCCTGCTTTTTCCCCATCTTTGTGGTTTTATCTGCCTCTGGTCTTTGATGATGGTGATGTACTGATGGGGTTTTGGTGTAGGTGTCCTTCCTGTTTGATAGTTTTCCTTCTAACAGTCAGGACCCTCAGCTGTAGGTCTGTTGGAGATTGCTTGAGGTCCACTCCAGACCCTGTTTGCCTGGGTATCAGCAGCAGAGGCTGCAGAAGATAGAATATTTCTGAACAGCGAGTGTACCTGTCTGATTCTTGCTTTGGAAGCTTCCTCTCAGGGGTATACTCCACCCTGTGAGGTGTGGGGTGTCAGACTGCCCCTAGTGGGGGATGTCTCCCAGTTAGGCTACTCAGGGGTCAGGGACCCACTTGAGCAGGCAGTCTGTCCGTTCTCAGATCTCAGCCTCCGTGTTGGGAGATCCACTGCTCTCTTCAAAGCTGTCAGACAGAGTCGTTTGCGTCTGCAGAGTTTTCTGCTGCTTTGTTGTTGTTGTTGTTGTTGTTGTGTAGCTGTGCCCTGTCCCCAGAGGTGGAGTCTACAGAGACAGGCAGGTTTCCTTGAGCTGCTGTGAGCTCCACCCAGTTGGAGCTTCCCAGCAGCTTTGTTTACCTACTTAAGCCTCAGCAATGGCGGGCGCCCCTCCCCCAGCCTCGCTGCTGCCTTGCCGGTAGATCACAGACTGCTGTGCTAGCAATGAGGGAGGCTCCGTGGGCGTGGGACCCTCCCGGCCAGGTGTGGGATATGATCTCCTGGTGTGCCTGTTTGCTTAAAGCGCAATATTGGGGTGGGAGTTACCCGATTCTCCAGGTGTTGTGTGTCTCAGTTCCCCTGGCTAGGAAAAGGGATTCCCTTCCCCCTTGTGCTTCCCAGGTGAGGCGATGCCTCGCCCTGCTTCAGCTCTCGCTGGTCGGGCTGCAGCAGCTGACCAGCACCGATTGTCCGGCACTCCCTAGTGAGATTAACCCAGTACCTCAGTTGAAAATGCAGAAATCACCGGTCTTCTGTGTCGCTGGCGCTGGGAGTTGGAGACTGGAGCTGTTCCTATTCGGCCATCTTGGGGGGTGCAGTCTTAAGGGAAGAACTAGTTTCCAGCAGCAGTAAGGATGTAAGTGAGACATTTAGTGAGGAAGCAGAAGTGGTAGGAAAACCTATTTAGTATAAGTCTTTGGACAAATCTAAATTACAGTTGGATTACTGTTTCCTCAAAAATACTTCTGCTGTCATGTACTACCCCCACGTTGCCTTTGCTAATAAGACAAAGAGAGCTCTTGGCATTTAGGTAGAGAGCACCCTTCCCACTCTAATCTATCCATTGGTGCTTAGTATGCAGTAAGGAAGCAAAAGGGTAGTATTGAAAGCCTCACCTCAGTATACTTGAATTGTCTAAGATGCCTGGAGGAGTGGTGTGACAGCGTTTCTGCTAGCAAGTGTTGGCAATGGTAGCATGAGCAGTGAGTTTCTACCTCATCTGTTTGCCCCCAGGAGGAAATGCTGTACCTCTCTTTTATGACACTAACTGGGTGTCCCTGTGATTCTAAGTACTTATCTCTGGGTCTGCCTCATCAATCCAACATGCTTAAAATTTAAATCCACAGTTTACAAAATTAGGCCTATGAGCTTGCACTAATTTAAGCATTGTACTACTGACCACCTTAAAGTAATTTCACTGCTAAGTACTGGAGAAGATAAACACATTTAGATTCTTCCAGAATTTTTTCAGTTATGAGAAATGGTAGAAAGAAGTTTGTAAGTTTGGTCAGGGAAAGGAATCTCAAAACATGACATAAATAACAATGTAGGAAAAGATAGATGAGTGGAGGATCTTTTATATTGGATGATGAAGAATGATGAGGATATGAGGCATAGTGAGTATACCTGGACAAGATTAGAGACAAATGAACCCCCACAATCTCCTTGTATATAAGAGTTCCTCCATCTGTAGATTGTGAGGACATTGTACATACATATCTGATTTGTGACCCAGCTCTGAGAGGTAACTGAGTCTGATTCTGAAATAAGACTGAATTAGGATAATGGAAAGAGAAAGGAGATGTCAAAGACATGAAGCCCCGAGGAAGTACATGAAGCACAGTGACCACAAGCACTCATGGTGCAAGTTTCCTAGCATCATTGTTTAGAACATGCCTTTACACCCTTGAAATATTTCAGTTGTTATAATTAACTATCAGTCTCCCTCATTAACTGCCAAAATATCTGGTAAGAAAGTTTCTACTTCCCATAAATAAAACAAAAATATTTTAGACACTGTTATCATAAGTAATTATAAGTATTAAATACTATGAAGCTCCTGACCTTTATTGTCCTTTTCTAATAGAGCAACAGATTTTTACTCTAAAACCTTAACCTCCAAAGTTGTATGTACATACATTGGTCTGCTGAAATGTTTTGAGATTTGGACTTTGTTTTTCCAAATTGTTCAACTGGAAAAAGCAAACTGGAAAATTTGGAAAATTCAATGGAATTTTTCAAACAGTGGGTATATGTGAAACTGTGATACTATGTTAAATCTGTGAACTTTATGTTCAGAAAGAGCTAAAAGTTGATAACACACGTTACTCATTTTATGACTTTACCAAGTTTCCACTCTGAATCTGAGCTGTCACTTTTGCTTCTTTATTAAACTCTGCCTCAAATTATGCACTTTGAGTATGCCATCTATTTCTTTGTGGCAAACTGACTTTTTGCCTGTATGACCATAATAAATTTTTTTAAACCTGCAAAATTTAAAACTTATCACTCTTATTCCTACAAAAATGCTGAATATTGTTTTTCAGCCCGCTCCACCTGTGAGTTAAATATAGGAAAAAAATGTTGTAGAAGTCATGAATTTGCATATTCTCATACATTAACATTGCATGTGAAGATTCCTGAGTCCAGTGATGTAAAGTTATTTAGAACATATGTTCTTGGTGGCTTTCATCCGAGATTCAAAGTGTGTTTGCTCCTTCCTGATTATGCTATGCATGCTGTATAGATTATTTACCCTAAGGGTGAACTGAGAGCATTAAAAAAAACCCATTTTGAAATTTTACTGAATTATTAAATGATAGTTGAATTATTGTG
The DNA here is from genome assembly GCF_008728515.1 of Papio anubis. NCBI lineage: Eukaryota > Metazoa > Chordata > Mammalia > Primates > Cercopithecidae > Papio > Papio anubis. Next base: position 16,866,734 of record NC_044984.1, on the reverse strand, counting down.
ATAGCCGAACATGACTAAATTATTAACTAAAAACTAGAAGATGAATAGCTACTTTATTGGCTCAGCTATCGACTGTGAGATCAAGTGATGTTTTTAATGTAAAGACTATAATTTAAAAAGAAAAGGGCTCTTTCATGATATATTTCAAACTCTAATGTTTCTGCTGCGTTTTTCCCCCTCCGTCTGTACCTACTCCTTTGGTTATTTCACACTTTATGCTTTAAATTCTATATCCACTCTCTTATGTACTCTTGTGTACTCCAGGTCAATTTAGACAATTACTTGATCTATATTTCCAACTGATTGACAAGTAAGCACCTAAGACTTAGAATATCACATTAAAACTCTTATGTTACCTTCAAACATGTTTTTTTCTAATATAATTAAATGACATCTCCATCTCTCCCCGCCAAAATCATTTTTTCTCTGTTTTCAAAATGCCTAATTAATAAAACCAATTCTCATCGCTATCATTGCAACATTCACTTGGACCAGTCTCTCATTACTTGATTATCACTATAGCCTCCTAACCTGTTCTATTCCTGCCTAAGTCTTTTTCTGTCTATCCTTAACACAACAATGAGAATCATCATGTTAACATTTGGATCAGATTATGCTGATTTTCTTTACTCAAAACCTTCCAGTGGCTTCCTGCCTTACTCTGAGTAGATGATGAACTTGAAGTTCTTCCTTGATCTGTTCTCTTGTTAGCTTCCTGACTAACCTTGGCTCTCATGATTCTTCTCCTTGCTCACTCACTTGCACTATGCTTGTCTTTCTTGATTTCCTGGAACACACCAGGAATGCTTCCTTGGTAGATTCTTTGCACATCATCTTCATATGGCCAGGATCACTCTTTTTCTGTGTATCCACATGGCTTCATGACTTGTTGCTTCATCTGCTGAGACCTTTACTCACATCACTTCAATGTGGTCTTTATTGACCACTTTAGCAAAATCCCAAACACTCTCCATTTACTGCATTTATTCCTGTTTTGTGTTTATTTTTCATCCTTTTTATAACTCTTATTTTAGAATCATGTGCAGAATTATTTAAAAAGATATATTGCATAATGCTGAGGTTTAGAGTATGACTGAATCCATCATCCAATAGGTAGTTTTTCTAACTTTGTCCTCCTTACTCTCTCCTCTCTCTTATATTCCTCAGTGTCTACTGTTCCCATCTTTATCTCTACGTTTATCCAATATTTAGCTCCCACTTATAAGTGAGAACATGCAGCATTTGGTTTTCTTTTTCTGCATTAGTGAGTAGGATAATGGTTTCCAGTTGCATCCATATTGCTGCAAAGAACACAATTTCATTCTTTTTATGGCTGCATAGAATCCCATGGTGTATTTTGTATCCCATTTTCTTTATTCAACACACTATTGATGGGCATCTGGGTTGATTCCACATCTTTGCTATTGTGAATACTGCAACATTCACTGTATGCCATGTGCATGTATCTTTTTGGTAGAATAATACAGGTACATGTGTCTTTTCGGTGGAATGATTCATTTTCCCTATTGATATGTACCTAGTTATGAGATTTCTGGGTTGAATGGTAGTTCAACTCTTAGTTTTTTGAGAAATCACCAAACTGTTCTCCACAGTTGCTGAATTAATTTACATTCCCACCAGCAGCGTCCAGGTGTTCTCTTTTCTCTATGGCCTTGCTAACACTCGTTATTTTTTTTACTTTTTAGCAAAAGCCACACTGACTGGTATGAGATGATATCTCATTGTCATTTTGATTCGCATTTCTCTGATAATTAATAATGATGAGCATGTTTTCATATGTTTGTTGCCACTTGTATGTCTCCTTTTGAGAAGTGTCTATTCATGTCCTGCCTCTTTTTTAATAGAGTCGGGTTTTTTTTTTTTGCTTGTTTTTTGTTAAGTTCCTTATATATTCTGAATATTAGACCTTTGTTGGATACATGGTTTATGAATATTTTCTCCGATTATCCAACTCAATAAGTGGTGCTGGGATAACTGGCTATCCATATGCAGAAGAATGAATCTGTACTCCTACCTGTCACCATATATAAAAATTAACTCAAGATGGATTAAAGACTTACATGTAAAACTTCAAACTATAAAAATCCTGGAAGACAACCTAGGAAATATACTTTTCAATATCGGCCTTGGCAAAGAATTCATGGCTAAGTCCTCAAAATCAATTGCAACAAAAACAGAACTTGACAAGTGGAACCTAATTAAACTAAAAGAGCTTCTACACAGCAAGAGAAATTATCAACAGAACAAACAGCTATTTTTTATAATCTTTATCATATCATATTCCATACTATGCATTTTGCTAATACATTCTTAAAAATATATCTGTTTCTACCTGTCTGACCCTTTCAGTCTATAAGATCCATGGGTGACAAAGATTGTTGTTTTTATTACTGTCACATCCCCAATGTCTAGAAGGATGCTAGGCACATATCGGAAACTTAATACATAATTGTTGAATGAATAAATGAATCTAGAACATCAGTCACAAAATCCTAATAAATAATAATCTTGGCACTCTATGCTTAATTCTAAGCCATTTTATTTCTACTATTCAGTTTACTTTCTGTAACCTAACTCTTAATTCCATCGTGTGAATGTTTCTTGAAGCTTTTGGTAACAATCATTTTATTTTTAGGCTAAAAAGATTATTGCAAAGTTCCAAGATCATTAACCTTCTAATTCTTATCACTAATTAGTATTTCAAGGCTTGACTCACCTATTGGGAAAAGTTAGATCTGCCACTAATTCTGACAATAAATTATTCATAATGGGTTTCTATGTTCACAAGTAAGGATATTTCATCTGTCTATAAGTATAAGGATGTGTCTGTCCTTGGTAGTATTTACTACTTCAGACATGCAATCAGATAACTTGGAATAGCAGAGCAAGATTTATTTAGAAAATAGGTTTTCCAGCTCTTTAATCAAGACTGAAATTACAAAAATAAGATGTTTTAGGTTTCATAAATGTTCAGAAAACCAACTAATTCAACTTTTATATAGTGTTATGAATCATATACTTTAGTGTTTTTTCCACAAGTCAATACCTTTTAGAGAAAATATAGAGAATAATAATAAAATAATAAATATGGCCATTACCAGTTTTTGATATGTAGAATTATTTACAGAATTAATTTACTCGCCATCATTATTATATTTTGTTAACTTTAACAATTTCTTTTTGGAATCTAATACCCATATAATTTTAAAGATTTTTCTTAAAAATGCACACTAAACCAGTTCAAGTAGATATAATTTTATAAGGCATCTCATATGAGAAAATACCATCTGGGTTCATACCATTACCACATAGTGGACATCACCAGCTCAAGTTCATTGAATTTGCATTATCTCTATAGTACAAATACCAAAATGATGCAGAAATAGCTTTCTGCTTATCTGGATAAAAAAGAAACAATGAGAACTAAAAAAGTTTTTATAAATCACCCAGATCAATCTTCTTCCTTTATATAGTAGGGAAAATGAGGCCCAGATAGAAGATATTTAATTTATCGAAAGCAAGGCTCCATCATGTTGATAGTACTAAAGCACATTTACACGTGAAATAACTCAGAAAATACTTGTGTCATGAAGTATACCAAATCACAAATTGGCAATCTGATAAAACTCTGGAATGACCTTTTCAAGGCACAGCTAGGACACAACCTGCTATTCATCAATATGCAGTACATATATTTTTAAAAAGCCTGTGACATGATACTATGTCCCTTATAACTAGATTAAAATGGTCCAGATGCCAAACGCAGGAGGCAGGGATGACCACTCTCACAACTCTTCACGTATTACATATTACAGAATATGTGCTTCCCACCCCTATATCTTCAGAAGTTATGCGATTAAATATTTTAGTCCTTGAGGTGATAGGAAAAACTTCTGTAACAATACAAGGCAAACTAATGCTGTGGCTGCTGTTTGAGGTTCTCTTGGGCTATTAGGGAAAGAAGGGAAGTAGGTACACTAGCAGGATAACTGATCTTTATCATTAGAGTCTAAGATCGTTGCTGCTTCCTGGTGCAAGGAAGAGGTTGTATGAATTCAGTGATTTTGCTGGGATGCCTCTTGGTGTTTTTGCCTTGGTGATAGCCTTGAAAGGTTGACTGAAGCATCTGAAGTCAGGCAGGACGTGGCAATAGGAGCCCCAAACCTCCCAGAATGCTCTAGCTTACCCCACTTGTCAAGCAACCAATTGCAGTAGCGGGGATCTGTAGCTTTTCCCTGTAACATCTTTGCTTTATTTTTAGCATTTTATTCATTTATTTAGATATATGATTAACCATCATCTTAAAGAATTAGTAACAGTGAAATTAAATGAACTTAATGTGGGCAGTGAGTAGCTCTTAGTCATGCAAAGGGTGCTCTGTAGCAGATAAGGTTAATAGCCAGTGCTTTTCCTGTGTGTCCAAATCTGATGGTTTCTTACTGAAAACACCATTAATAAATTGACAGTTAAATACTACAGTTTTCTCAGGGCTTGTATGGGACAACTCAGGTATTTTCTCTCAGGTTGCCCAGATGTTTTCATGGCAATTGAGTCCTAGTTGGCCACAGCAGTAACTTGCTCTTTAATGCATCCTGTATTAATGTCCTTTCTTTCTCTGCTTCACTTCTCTTTTCCTCTACTAGTGCTTTCTGGGATCACTTTTCTCATGAATTATTTGCACTCAAACTTTTGTCTCCGTGCCTGCTCTTGGCAAAATCTCATCTAAGACCTATAGTATGTCAGATAAGCCTTAATAAATAAACAGCAGGATTGGATAACAAGTGTTGGAGACATTGTGGGGTATTGCGATTTTAAATTGTTTTCTTAGGGAAAGCCTGATCAAGAAGTTGATATTTAAGCAATGATCTGAAAAGGTGAGGGAATCTGACAATGTCTGCAGGAAGAATACACTAGGCAGAAGAGGTAGCAAAAATCATGAGACTGGAACATTTCTGGCATGTTTTGGAAAAAACAAGGTAGTGATAGATTCTGGAAGCAGAAGGCATAAGAGAAAGTGAGAGTAATAAGAGACAAAACAGAAGAAGGTGGCAAAATTGACAGGGTTGAGAGAGATTGTATTGGGCCACTACAGGATTCTTATTGCTCTGAAAAAGAAGAGATGCCATTGGGAAATTTTGAACAATTAATCTACTTAAATTTTTAAAGATTTGATTCTAAGATACTGATTTCTGGTTCCTGAGTCTCTGGAAGCAGGTGATAGATCCTAAATAGGGGCTGAGGGTATCTAGGCAGGATTATTCAGATACTGTTTTGTTTTTTTTCTGCTTATATCTTATCCATGGAGAAAACTGTAGAATCAGGAACACAAGATTCCTGGGATTAAGTTATCTGAACATTAAGGCTCCTGGGCTTTAGGTACATTCTCAAAGTTAGCTTCTAATTCTATTTCTTCTCTGTTTGCCCATTAGAATAACCCCACAGTGGCTATATTCTCTCCTTGCCACCAATAACAGGGTAGAGATATGGGTGGATTTTTTACTAAATATTTCTATGTTTCACTATCTAGCAGGACAAGATTGTTTTAATGTATAAATTATAAGCGAACAATTCTTCATGTAAGGTAAAACATTTTTCTCAATCTCACGGACTCTCAAATACCTCATAAAAGAGTAATTCTCTTATTTTCAGTAGTTAAGGAAGGTCACCCTTGACCTGCCACCAACCCTAGGGTATGATAAATAAGTAAATGAGTACATCACCACAGACTTTCCTGTTTCCAAATAAACGGAATACACCTTAATAAAGAAGTGTCAAAAAGTATACTTGCATTTCACAGGAATTTAGTGTGTAATGCCAGAGCTGAACAAATGATCACAAAATTACTTTTTATATTACTTAGAGAGCTTAACTGAGGCTCTAAAACTCACTGAGAAAAAGTGTGCCAACTTACCATTATCACTGATTTTTTCCTGACATTTAGGTAAAAGGTCTTACTATTTTCATACGATGAGGTAAGTGATCTATAATGTAGATTTATAGACATAAACTGTAAGGATCCATCAGAAAAGCCAACTCATCAAAATGTTAACCTTTGATATGCTGGATGGTCTTGTTTCAAGGGAATAGACATGTTCTGATAGTCTCGAAAATCTGAAAAGAAAGTTGTTATTCACTTCACTATACAGGATAGACTATGGGGAACCTCCTGCTACTGGTACTGGAATAACCTGGATTTGACTAATCAAGTCAAAAAACGAAGTCCTCATGATCATTTAACGGAGGAAGATAATTTTTAAGAATGCTAATTTAGTCTACATAAATTTGAATGGTAAGTCTGAATTATGTGTCACCCAATTTTATTTTAATTTCCCACCCCCAAAGAAGTTTATACCAGTATTACCTGGGAAATAGTCTCATATGTATTATTTTTCTACATTTATCAAATAGTGGAGATGAGGGGTTTGTGTTTCTGTTCAATTTATGTCATATGTCATGTATTTCTGCCTACCTTCCTACCAAGCTGCACCATTATTTGGTTGGACAAAAAGTGGTTTGGCATAGAAGAGCCTAAAAATTCTCATACTCTACTAAGCAACTGCTATCTTAGTACCTACCTTTATGTTGCCATTTCTATGCTGCATTGATATTTTTATATTATTGTGCATTTGTTTTAAGTATTTGTGAGATATTATATGGTACAACTAAAAACAATAGTGCAAAATGTATGTGCATCGTAGAAAACATAGAAAATAGCCAATTAGGGAGGTTTGTTATTTATTTTGTTGGTTTTGTCTTTATTTTTTAAGAGACACGCCCACCTCCAATAAAAGTCACATGAAATTTTTGGTATATTCTTTTTCAGTTCTTTTCCTTATTTATGTTCTTTCATCATGTTATTTTTTATAGAAGGCACATGCTGAGGTTACATCTGTGATACAGTGGTTCCCTCAATGAGCATGTGTCTGCGTCCTTTTACTTTGCGAAGGCAAGGGGTTAGCATTGTTCCAATGACATGACATAAATTGAGCCAGTAAGAAACTTTTCTAGGGAGAAGCTTTTCCTTTGTGGATGCAGATGTTTTCATACACTAATACCAATGTGTTAGGGTTCATGATTCCTTCTGTGTATAGCACTGTGCCTATAAAGAAGAAAATGAAGCCAACATTCAAAATAAAAGAGAGACAGAGAGAGACAGAGAGAGAGAGAGAGAAAGCAAGAAATAGAAAGATAAGGCAAGAAATAGAAAGATTGGAGGCTCTGGAGTCCTTGGTTATTAGTCTTTGTATTGCTTCAGGCTACCTTGGATTCACCATCCTTAAGAGGCTTGAATTTTACTGAAGTTGCTATGAGCTTAAGGAGATTTGGCACTGAGACGATGGGGTTTTCTAAATATACAATCATGTCATCTGCAAACAGGGACAATTTGACTTCCTCTTTTCCTAATTGAATACCCTTTATTTCTTTCTCCTAACTGATTGCCGTGGCCAGAAATTCCAACACTATGTTGAATAGGAGTGGTGAGAGAGGGCATCCCTGTCCTGTGCCAGTTTTCAAAGGGAATGCTTCCAGGTTTTACCCATTCAGTAAGATACTGGCTGTGGGTTAGTCATAAATAGCTCTTATTATTTTGAGATACGTCCCATCAATACCTCGTTTATTGAGAGTTTTTAGCGTGAAGTCCTGTTGAATTTTGTCAAAGGCCTTTTCTGCATTTTGAGATAATCATGTAGTTCTTCTCTTTAGTTCTCTCTATATGATGGATTACGTTTATTGATTTGTGTATGTTGAACCAACCTTGCATCCCAGGGATGAAGCCCACTTGATCATGGTGAATAAGCTTTTTGATGTGCTGCTGGACTTGGTTTGCCAGTATTTTATTGAGGATTTTCACATCACTGTTCATCAGGGATATTGGTCTAAAATTCTCTTTTCTTGATGTGTCTCTGCCAGGCTTTGGTATCAGGATGATGTTGGCCTCATAAAATAAATTATGGAGGATTCCCTCTTTTTCTATTGATGGAATAGTTTCAGAAGGAATGGTACCATGTCTTCATTGTACTCCTGGTAGAATTCAGCTGTGAATCCATCTGGTCCTGGACTTTTTTTGGTTGGTAGGCTATTAATTATTGCCTCAATTTCAGAGCCTGTTGTTGGTATATTCAGGGATTCAACTTCTTCCTGATTTAGTCTTAGGAGGGTGTATGTGTCCAGGAGTTTATCCATTTCCTCTAGGTTTTCTAGTTTATTTGCTTAGAGGTGTTTATAGTATTCTCTGATGGTAGTTTGTATTTCTGTGGGGTCGGTGGTGATATCCCCTTTATCATTTTTTATTGCATCTGTTTGATTCTTCTCTCTTTTCTTCTTTATTAGTCTTGCTAGGGGTCTATCAATTTTGTTGATCTTTTCAAAAAACCAGCTCCTAGATTCATAGATTTTTTGAAGGGTTTTTTGTGTCTCTATCTCCTTCAGCTCTGCTCTGATCTTAGTTACTTCTTGCCTTCTGCTAGCTTTTGAATGTGTTTGCTCTTGCTTCTCTAGTTCTTTTAATTGTGATGCTAGGGTGTCAATTTTAGATTTTTCCTGCTTTCTCTTGTGGGCATTTAGTGCTATAAATTTCCCTCTACACACTGCTTTAAATGTGTCCCAGAGATTCTGGTATGTTGTGTCTTTCTTCTCATTGGTTTCAAAGAACATCTTTATTCCTGCCTCCGTTTTGTTATGTACCCAGGAGCAGGTCGTTCAGTTTCCATGTAGTTGAGCGGTTTTGAGTGAGTTTCATAATCCTGAGTTCTAGTTTGATTGCACTGTGGTCTGAGAGACAGTTTGTTACAATTTCTGTTCTTTTACATTTGCTGAGGAGTGCTTTACTTCCAACTATGTGACCAGTTTTGGAATAAGTGTGATGTGGTGCTGAGAAGAATGTGTATTCTGTTGATTTGGGGTGGAGAGTTCTGTAGATGTCTATTAGGTCCTCTTGGTGCAGAGCTAAGTTCAATTCCTGGATATCCTTGTTAACTTGCCGTCTCCTTGATCTGTCTGATGTTTACAGTGGGGAGTTAAAGTCTCCCGTTATTATTGTGTGGGAGTCTAAGTCTCTCTGTAGGTCTCTAAGGACTTGCTTTATGAATCTGGGTGCTCCTGTATTGGGTGCATATATATTTAGGATAGTTAGCTCTTCTTGTTGAATTGATCCCTTTACCATTATGTAATGGCCTTCTTTGTCTCTTTGAATCTTTGTTTTCAAGTCTGTTTTATCAAAGACCAGGATTGCAAACCCTGCTTTTTTTGTTTTCCATTTGCTTGATATATCTTCCTCCATCCCTTTATTTTGAGCCCATGTATGTCTCTGCATATGAGATGGGTCTCCTGAATATAGCACACTGATGTGTCTTGATTCTTTATCCAGTTTGCCAGTCTGTGTCTTTTAATTGGAACATTTAGTCCATTTACATTTCAAGATAATATTGCTATGTGTGAATGTAATCCTGTCGTTATGATGTTAGAGAATAAAATACCTAGGAATCCAACTCACAAGGGATGTGAAGGACCTCTTCAAGGAGAACTACAAACCACTGCACAATGAAATAGAAGAAGACACAAGCCAATGGAAGAACATTCCATGCTGATGGATAGGAAAAATCAATATCATGAGAATGGCCATACTGCCCAAGGTAATTTATAGATTCAATGCCATCCCCATCAAGCTACCAATGAGTTTCTTCACAGAATTGGAAAATAACTACTTTAAAGTTCATATGGAACCAAAAACGAGTCCACATTGCCAAGACAATCCTAAGCCAAAATAACAAAGCAGGAGGCATCATGCTATCTGACTGCAAACTATACTACAAGGCTACAATAACCAAAACAGCATTGTACTGGTACCAAAACAGAGACATAGACCAAGGGAACAGAATATAGCCCTCAGAAATAATACTACACATCTACAACCATCTGGTCTTTGACAAAAACAAGAAGTGGGGAAATGATTTCCTATTTCATAAATGGTGCTGGGAAAACTGGCTAGTCATATGTAGAAAGCTGAAACTGGATACCTTCCTTACACCTTACACAAAAATTAATTCAAGATGGATTAAAGACTTAAATATTAGACCTAAAACCATAAAATCCATAGAAGAAAACCTAGGCAATACCATTCAGGACATAGGCATGGACAAGGACTTCATGACTAAAACACCAGAAGCAATGGCAACAAAAGCGAAAATTGACAAATGGGATCTAATTAAACTAAAGAGCTTCTGCACAGCAAAAGAAACTGCCATCAGAGTGAATAGGCAACCTGCAGAATGCGAGAAAATTTTTACAATCTACCCATCTGACAAAGGGCTAATATCCAGTATCTACAGAGAAGTTAAACAAATTTACAGAAAAAAAAAAACCCCATCAAAAAGCGGGCAGAGGATATGAACAGACATTTCTCAAAAGAAGACATTTATGTAGCCAACAGACATGAAAAACTGCTCATCATCACTGGCCATCAGAGAAATGCAAATCAAAACCACAATGTGATACTATCGCCCACCAGTTAGAAAGGAGATCATTAAAAAGTCAGGAAACAACAGGTGCTGGAGAGGATGTGGAGAAATACGAACACTTGTAAACTGTTGGTGGGACTGTAAACTAGTTCAACCATTGTGGAAGACAGTATGGCGATTCCTCAAGGATCTAGAACTAGAAATACCATTTGATCCAGCCATCTCATTACTGGGTATATACCCAAAGGATAATAAATCATGCTGCTATAAAGACACATGGACACGTATGTTTATTGCAGCACTATTCACAATAGCAAAGACTTGGAACCAACCTAAATGTCCATCAGTGATAGACTGGATTAAGAAAACGTGGCACATATACACCATGGAACACTATGCGCCATAAAATGGATGAGTTCATGTCCTTTGTACGGACATGGATGAAGCTGAAATCCATCATTCTGAGCAAACTATCGCAAGGACAGAAAACCAAACACTGCATGTTCTCATTCATAGGTGAGAATTGATCAATGAGTACACTTGGACACAGGAAGGGGATCATCACACACCGGGGCCTTTCATGGGGTGGGGGGAGGGATAGCATTAGGAGATATACCTAATGTAAACGACGAGTTGGATGGGTGCAGCACACCAACACGGCACATGTATACATATGTAACAAACCTGCATGTTGTGCACATGTACCCTAGAACTTAAAGTATAATTTAAAAAAGGTTTGAATTTTAATGTTTTCTTTACTTCTGTGAACAGCTCTGCAGTCTACCAGTCCTATAACAGTGAGTTAATTTTAGTCTGCCACTTGTATTCGAAAGAGTACTGATCAATAAAAATACCATATATGTAAATATGCATTCTACTTTTTTTTCTCAAATATGAAACATGTTCAATCTTTCTTAGGTTGTAAGTTTGATATCAATTATATTCAGGATAAGATTTTTGGTATAAGCCTTATAACAAATATTTTATTTCTTATTAAAATAAATGAATGTGTAACATTATGTAATGTTGTGTCATAGTTTAATTATCTTCTCCATATTGTGGGATAACTTGTACAAATTACAAGTCATGTTGAATTAGACACTTGCTTATATTGCTATTTCCAGGTTAATATCATAAGATAGATTCTCAAATGTTGGATTAATGTGTCAAGGGGATAAACATATTAATGTTTTTAAATTCTTATTGACAGATTGCTTTCTAAATGAAAGAACTGATTTATTTCCAGCAAGAACTATTTTCAACATCAACTAGTATTATTTTATCAATATTTCTAATTTAGAAAGTGAAAAATAACTCATTGATGTTTCAATTTGTGTTTACTTGATTACCAGTGAGGTTAAGCATCTTTATATATGTTATGCTGTTTAATACATTTGACCTATCTGTATAAAAATCAAATACATTCTTAATGAGAAAAACTGCTCATATATTCACTTCATATAAATACAAGTTAACAGTTACATAGAACTTCAAGGCATGGGCACCAAAAATATCAAGCTTATTTCTTTTGTTAGTGACTAGATTTTTTGACTTCCGTTTAGACATTGATGACAGGGAACTAACATGCAAATTTTTAAGCATACTACCTATGCTGGAGTTCCTTAAGTGAAAATGCATTGTTAAAATATTCTTTGACATACGGAGATGAACTATAGTGGTTATTCATTCAAGAGTGAAAATAAATGTATTTCAGTGCTCTCTCCATTATCATGGGCATCTTAGGACTAAGAAAAGCATCACTCCCAGTAGCAAGTTTTTTTTTTCTCTTTTTTCTTTTTTTTTTTTTTAAATAACGCTCCCTCCAAACAGCAGCGTGACTTTTGACACTTTCAGGCAGATTAAGAACTGAAGTCATGGTGGGCAGCCATAAGAGTCTAAACACATTGAGCAATGGGTCTCCCCATTGGTGGGAGGAAATTAGTGACTAAAGACCTTAAAGCCATGAATCAATCGTGGTGATGTGCTACAGGGAATCTATGAACAAGCTTCTTTCTTTTCTGTCTCACAGGGGGCATCAGTACAGAGTGTGATCCATTGAAGTCAATAGAAACCATTGCGAAAGTAGTATGTATGTTTAGATTTAAACCAACCTGAGGAATAAGTAAAGCAAAATAAAATATATGTCTAAATATATGGTAATTTCTTCCTACATTGGTTAAAAATAAAGCTTCTAGACATCCAACAAAATGAGAATAACAACAAAATCCACAAATGTGTAAAATCATGTTTTATTTCTGAAACGAGCTGGTTGTAAAATAATTTCATTTCAGGAATAATAGGGAAGGCATATGCTCTCTCTTCTGACTTAATGGAAAATGACAGTCTCTGATGCATCATAATTGACATAGTATTCACAATGATATGCTAGAATGCCAAAAGTATAGAAGCAAATATGCAGCTGAATTCAAGTTCAGATTAGCCAAATTAAAATTTATTATAGGTTGGAAGCTACCTTTCTGTTGATACACTGGGGAGCTTTGGAATTTTCTTGTCTATCCTTTTCCTAACCTGAGTTCTCCTCCTTCTACCACTACTTTTCTGGACAATAATAAGAATAGCAAAAGAAAAATGGCTGTTGAGTTGCAGATAATGGAGGAGGTAAGGCTGAAAACCAGTTGAGATGAGAGAAGAAAGCTTTAGTGAATCATTCCTATTATGTCCCACTCCTTCAAAATCATAATTTCAGCTCCTTTATCAGATACTTGTAAGAGTTACTATCACAAATAAAAATTAACCCCCCCTACATGCCCACCCCCCAACATGCACACAAACACACATATATATACTACTTCTTGTCCAGAAAAAAAAAAAAATATATATATATATATGTGTGTGTGTGTGTGTGTATATATATGTGTATGTGTATATATATGTGTGTGTGTGTGTATATATATATTCACTAAATCTTGATCTGTCAATTTTGGATACTATTTTTGACTTCTAGTAATAAGAGACAGTTGTATTCCCTTACATAACCCCTTTTTCTCTCATTTTTCATAAACTTTGATACACATATTTGATATTAGTTAATTCTCTAATCAGTGACCATGTAAATAGTGTCGTTTAAAGAGAGAGAGAAGTTGTAGCATAATTATGATTCTCCTGAAGACCAGGATTGTCTTTCTGTCCTTCCTGAGTTAATGATCTAATTCCTCATCATAAACACTTCCTAAATGTCCACTTATACTATCTATTTCATTTTTGTAATCCCAGATTCCCCATCTAAAGCTCCAATGTTCATTTAGTCTACATTTTAATTACTTTTCTCCAGGTCTGATCAATCACTGCTTTTATCAGACCATATTTTTGTTGATATTTTAGGTTTATTGGTTTTTTCTAGATCTATATCTGTATTTAATAATTTTTCCTATCTTTTTATTTTACAAAAGCATATTCTCAGAGGACTCATTAAGAAAAAAATGAGTATGAGTTAAATGTTCTGAGTTCTTACATGACTGATGATGTCTATATCCTATCTTATATAATTGATTGCCAGTTTGCCTGAGCATGGAATTCGATACTGATAATCTACATTCAGAAGCTCAAAGTTAGTATGATTGTTACCGCTCTTTAGGTGACAAATATAAACATTTTAAATATTTTTCTTGTCTTTGTTCTTAAATTTCACAATGATGTTCTGTGCTTGAGGTTTTTTTTTTTTTCATTTATTTTCCTGAACGTATTTTGTTATTTTCTCTGAAGATATGTGTAATTCAGATCTGGGGCCTCAATTTGTATTATTTCTTTGATAATTTTCTTTCTTTAATCTTGTCTGTTTTCACTTCCTGGAGTTCCTAATGTTCCGATATTACAACTCTTAGATTGATGTTCTATTCCTGTGTCTCTTTTTTGATACTTTCAGTACCTTTTCTTTTTAGTCTAATTTCTGAGGGATTTAATTGGCTTCCTATTTCATTAAAATAATTCCATTTTTTTTACTTTAAAAATATTTTATTTTCAATTTTCATGAGTAAATAGTAGGTGGTATGGTTTGGCTCTGTGTCCCCATACAATTCAAATCTTACCTTGAATTGTACTCCCATAACGCCTACATGTTGTGGGAGGGACTCGTTGGAAGATAATTTGAATCATGGGGGCTGTTTCCCCCATACTGTTCTCATGGTAGTAAATAAGCCTCATGAGATCCGATGGTTTTATCAGGGGCTTCCGCTTTTGTGTCTTCCTGTTGTTCTCTTGCCGCCGCCATCTAAGAAGTGTCTTTTGCCTCCTTTCCATGATTTGGAGGCCTGCTCAGCTATGTGGAACTGTAAGTCCGATTAAACCTCTTTTTCTTCCCAGTCTCGGATATGTCTTTATCAGCAGCATGAAAATGGAATAATACAATAGGTATATATATTTATGAGGTATATATTATGTTTTGATACAGGCATGCAATGTGAAATAATCACATCATAGAAGATGGGGTATCCATCCCCTCAAGCACTTATCCTTTCAGTTACAAACAATCCAATTACATTTCTTAGTTATTTAAAAATGTACAATTAAGTTATTGTTGACTATAGTTACCCTGTTGTGCTATCAAATTACTTTTTTTTTTTCATTTTCCCAATCACATATTACATTTTTAAAGGCTAGTGTGTGTTCTGTTATTGTTCTATTCTAGATGAAATATTTTCTCCTTTCATCACATCCAAAGATACATTTTTTTTCAGTTTAGTATTCTACATAGTTTCTTCCTTCTATATAATTATATTTTCTGTTTTGTTTGTTAGTGGCATCTCTACTTTAAATTGAAGTCTTTTCTTACATGTCAGATATTCTTCAGCTATGTTTTAATTTATGAACCAATGATTGTTTGGGTATACTCTGTATATGGGTGTACCATGTTAACTAGAGGGATCTGCTTTAATATCTGTGGGTAGGTTCTTGGCTATTTCTTTGAAGGACTTCTGAATATAGAGAAGTATTTTCTTTTACTCTTTTAGCTGGAACAGAAACTTCAGAACTTCTACCTGAAAAGGTATAACTTCACAGTGAGTGAAAAAATATTGTAGTATGTTCAATATACAGACTTGCTTTTAAATTCTACTGTTTTCAGTTTGTTTGTTTTTTTTTTTTCTGGTCTTTCTCATACCAAGTATCTAACATCTTCAAAGTTTTTCACTTTTGAGGGTGCAGGGGCAACTTGGTTACCTTCTTCTTTCTTTTTAGTACTCTCCTCTAGGCTGTATAGTTTTTTTACCCGGGCATTTCAACTATCTTTGATCTCTCCACTTTTCTTCCTCCGTAGTTATATGGAAATCTCTGAGACACTTACCTACACTGTCACTGTTAAGTTTTTCATTGATTTTGATTTATGAGCTTCTTGTGTATTTTACTTATATTACTATAAAAGTATTACTATACTTTATTTATTACTATAGTTTTCCTGGGAGGATAGGAGATGTGCATATGTTGTCACTCCATATTAGAAATTCTTCATTACACTTTTTTTTCAAAAGTAAGGTGGAAAGAGTTAATTATTATTTTTTTAACAAAAACAAATGTAACACAAGAAACACCTGAACCTAGAACCTTGGAGAATTTATGATCTAACGATTGTCTTTTATTTTAGTTAACTTAATGTCCTAGTACATATCTTCATAAGGCCTTCAGTTTTCTCAAGAACCATCATGTTATTTCACATGTTTGTGTTTTCTGTTCCAATTACCTCCTACTTATTGTTCAGGATGTACCATATATAGGAACTCCCAGGAACCTTTTATGATTCTTAGTACGTATAAAATAATCTTCTGTGACCCAATTGCATACTGTTTTATTTTTATATTTATATTAATTTATCTGTTTTACTAACTATATTGATATTCCTATTTTTCAAAATCTGTATCTTCCAACAACCTAACACAGCTTTTAACCCCAAGTAGTAGTAGTAGCAGTAGTAGTAGTACTAGTAGTATGTACTTTTAGATATTTATCAAATGAATAAAATAACAGTGTCTTTTATAATTGTATGTTCAACATGAGCCAGTAGTATAATATAGTTGGCAAAAATATTTCAGTCTTAAAGTAAATGTGATATTTGAAAAATTTTTAAATGATAAAATTTTAGTATAAGTTTAATCATGTTAAGAAAACTGTATATACATCTAGAAATGACAATTTATTAGAGATATTAAGAAAAATAAATCTGGTAAGTTAGGAAAGGGGAGCGAATGATATATGAGGGTCTGAAATCCATGTCACTAGAAGAGCAGTTAAAGGAAATACAATTATTTTATCTAATATATTGAACATTCTGAGACATGACAAATATTCATAAATATGTGAGGAGTTTTGATATAATTGTAAGAGTACATTTTCTGAGTTTATCTCTAAAAGAAAAACCTCTAAAAAGAAAATAGGTAGTAAAATTTTCGTTTACTATGAGTAAGAACTTCTCAACTGGACGACATTGCTTAGGAGAAATGGTGTTTTCCTCTGTGCGTGGCTCCACACTGGCCACATCTCTGGGATGGTGTGGGGAGTTTTCAGCAAATGGTCAGAGGTTGGACTATAGGACCTTGAAAGAGCCCTCCAACATCTAGTGTTTTGAATAAAAAAGAAAGAAAGGGATTTAGCTAAACTAAGACATCAACCAAATAGTAGAATTAAAAGGTCATAAATTGGAGGCAATCTACATGCATAGTACATAGAGTAAAACTAAAATGTTAAGGTTCAGAGAAATATGTTGGTCAAAATAACAATAAAATATTAAAATGAAAATTCTAAGAAACATTTTGAGCTATTTATTTCTTGTAATCCATAATAAATTTTTTTGCTCATAGTAGAGATAATATATCACTTTGAAATTTAGGTATTTTTCGCTTTATCAGATGATTTTGCAGAACTTTAAAGACCAAAGGATCTAAGTAAATGAATGGCCAAATTAAATAATGTTTCCTAAGTCTGCTCAAATAATGAATGAATTATAATACTTAGACATGATGTGTTTGCTTTAAAGTCTAGCATTTATATGAGTGACATAATGTATAATAGAAAAAATGATTACATTTTAATCTATAATTTAATGACTACATTTAGAATTGCATAGTAAAGGGATACAGATTCTGAGTGACTCCCTTTACAAACTTCTAAGTCTGTGTAAGATAAGCGTGAACTCTGGTTTTCCTTTCATGAGCTCAGAGAAAACTATATGATACTGTGCATTCACTATTGAACCTTAATATGTTAATAGTGTTTTCCCACTTTTTTGTACTAGAGGAGGTAGCTGAGTTTACACCTCTCCCAAGTTACTGACAAAATGGAACCACTCTTTGTTCAATTTTTCCTAAAAACATTTCTCCAAAATGTGTTTTGATCTATTAAATTGTATGTTTTGCTTCAAGTTATAAAGACAAAAGTGTATGTATTCAACTTAAATTATTTATTGTACATAGGACATACTGGGTATTTACGTTTTTTCTTGTAATTATATAATACAGGTAATCTATGTATATTTGACACTTGAATTTTCTTTTGATGATCCACATACTGAGTTCTGCATCTAAAGAACATTTGGCGTAAAAAGCTTCTGTCTGAATTTTGATTTTTGTAGATAAGAGTCTGCACAAATCCCACAAGGTTGCTGTACAGAGGCAGATGTTTGTTATAAACTGCAGTTAAATTCTATGCTCTGATACTGTCTACTTTCCCTTCCATATATCATCACCAAAAATAACAAGATAATAGAAAACAAGGTTTGATTCCAGAATGATTTCAGTTGATGATGATGAATGAAGCAGAATAGACAGCCTGATTTTCATAAGTTAAATTGAACTTGCAGTGCCAAATGCAGCAACAACAGCAAAAAGATTAGCAGACATGACAAGGGAAAAGAGAAGAATTTATGTGCAAACACATAATGCCATTTGAAAAAAGAAGAGAGTTATGAAAATGTACAAATGCATAGATACTGAATGCTGGCAGGAAAGAATAAACTAAAAATACATTATCTAATGTTGGAAGCAATTCTTATAGAGAATCAGGGCCAAGTAAATAGAGTAAGATAGTTTCAGGAAATAATTTTATTTTATTTGAGCTCTACAAGAAATCATACCTTGGTTCTTTTGGCATCCAGTAAAAGTAATTGTAAGAGACTATAATCTAGCTAGTATCCACAGAAGAAAATAACATTAGGTGGGATCCATGAATATTTTAACATATATAACAAACATTCCCCATTTCACACACCACTCTTTGTAAAGCAAAAACAGGATGAAGAATAAAATAATAAGATATTTTTCCATTGGTAGTTTGAAGTTGTGATATTAATTGCTTCCTCCACTTTGTGGCTTCTCAAGACGTAAACTGAAAAATTGTTATCAAAATGACTTTAAAATGGAGATTATTTTACATCTAAGGATTCTTTATATTTTTCTCTGGTAATATAATTGTTTAGTTCTTTAATCAAATAATTTGCCTCAAAATAAATCTATGGGACTGCCTTTGTCTCTATGTAAAACTGACAACTGTTTTTGTCTTAATTATTTTAGAATAAATTGATATTGTTATATATGTTTCTTCTACACCAACCCTCAGGTTAATAGAATATTTAAGTCTTTTATTATAGGAATTAAAGTGACTTTAAGAATATTACAGCTTGTTCCATGTAGTATTAATTTCAATTGGTAAGACATCAAATTTGCTTTGTAACTGCAGAAATAATGAATTAATCTCAAGAAAATGGCCTAATACCTGAAAATCATCATCCCAGAAAAACCCATTATACATAATGCACAAAAGTAAAAAAAAAAAAATGTAAAACCAGATAGAAGTGATGAAGAATACTTAAATCAGTATCATATCATTATATTTTATACAATTCTAAATGCATAAAGAAAAAAGTTAAAAATGAATTTAGATGTTATAATTTGGAAAGGAGAAGACATTAGAGAGAAGATAAATGTAAAAAAAAAATGCCTATATGAAGTTTAGGAAAGTCATCTTTTTTGAAAAATATCTGTTTGATTTTTGTGTGTGTGTGTTTAAAGATCTTAATTGACTTCATTTATGACTCTAGAATTGGGAAACACTTCATTTTATAAAATAAAATGTGTTCCAATGAGCTGAGATGAGGTGGCTGATTTATAAGCCAAAATATATTTAAAAACAAATATACAAAAAATATATTTATAAACATTGTATTTCTGTCCATAGTCTTCTGTTCCTATTGCTGCACTGCTTTACTCCTCTTGATTTGGATTCTGAGGAACATGATGGAAAAAGACATTATTAATTTTGTGTCTTATACTTGGTATAGATACCATTGTCTTTTGTTTGTATTGTTGCAGCAGCCTCTGCTGACAAGTAGGAAACAAATTGATGCAATATGTCACTCAAACCATTGAAATGACTACAGCATCCCTCCCTCCCTAGAGTCTCAGGGACCACTGTGGAAGAAGTGGACATGTGAGATTGTAAGAGCTGGATTAGATGGATGGAGTGTGGAGAAAAAAGTGACTCCATCTCTCCATCTTGGATGCTAATCTGACATGTTAACTTCTGATTAGACCCAGTTTCATGAGTGTTTCCTGGTTTCTACTTTATTTACTATCCTAGCATAAGAACAAAAAAATCTTGATGTTATCGCACAAATTATGGGCTATGATGCACATAGTATTCTTGACTGTTCTGGAGGGTTGCCTTTATTGTCGTGCTAGGGCATATCTACCCTTGCCCTATGGCATGAAAGCCTTGGATCTGGTGAGTAATATTGTGGAAATCTGCCTGTCTTGCAGCCACCCAAAACCATGCTTCTGTCTGTAACTTCCCTCAATTTGTCTAGCTTCTTTTTTATATTATTATTATTATTATTATTATTATTATTATTATTATTATTATTTTGGTTTCTTGGCTTCTTTGGCATTTAGGGGTTGCTTTGTATACATCTTTTCATAGAATACTGTTTCAGATTAGAGATTACAACACATGGGCAGAGCACAGAAAAGAGAACTATATATCAGAGAGTATAAGAATGACAATATTACATTGCTCACTCACCCCTCCCTCAAGTCCATGCAGTGCTGACAGGGATATCCTCTGTGTATGGGAAGGAGATTTTGATGAGCCCCTGAATTTTTCCAGACCTTAGCACCAGTCCCACCCTAGTGAACCTCAAGGCTAGGCTGTTCTAGGTAGATGCAGACTCCAAGCTAGAGTCTACAGACCCACCTTTCAGGGTTGCCCCTGTAGACCCTGTTACCAAACTGGCCCTTGCAAACCTAGGCTCTGGGCCTGCCCAAGTAATAGGCTGAATCCCATGAACCAAGTCTCCAAACCCACCATATTATATTCTGGCTCTAAGCCTGCTGCAGCAGCACACTTGCCACCATGGCTCCAGGATCCAGGTCCACCTCTGTGAACACAGGCTTTAGGGTTGCCCCTATTAACATGGGCTCCAAGCTGGTCCCTGTAGATCCAGGCTCTAGGACTTCCCCAGCAGTTTCTGCTCTACCTCCCTATTGAGTTTTTCAGTGCAGTCATTGTATTCTTTAGCTTTAGGATTTTTGTAATTTTTTTGTATGGTTTTAATTTCATTGTTGAATTTCTCATTTTGTTTATGTATTGTTTTCCTGATATAGCTTAGTTGTCTGTGTTCTCTTGTAGTATAATGAGCTTCTTAAAGATGATTATTTTGTATTCTTGTCAGGCAACTTATAGATCCCCATTTCTTTAGGGTTGGTTACTGGAGCTTTGATATTTTCCTTTGATCATGTCATTTTCCCTTCTTAAAGATGATTATTCTGAATTCTTTGTCAGGCAGCTTGTAGATCTCCATTTCTTTAGGCATGGTTTCTGGAGCTTTGATATTTTCCTTTGATGGTGTCATTTTCTCCTGATTCTTTGTGAGCCTTGTATTCTACTGGTGTTCACACATTTGAGAACTCAGTCACTTCCTCTAGTTTTTACAGATTGGCTTTGGCAGGGAAAAGCCTGCACCAGCCAGCCTGGTACAGAATTCTGGGTTGCATCATCTGTGATTTGGTCAGGCCTCCACATTGAGGCAAAGCCAGCTGGCAGAGATTTGCAGTGACATAGAGCTCTGGGTTTAGATGGCATCTGCTGCTGCTCCTCTGTGTTTGGGGAACCAGCAGGGTCTCTGTAATTGAGGTGGGTAGGTAGATGGGGCTCTGTGTTCCAGCTAATCTGGACTCCATGATGGAGTGAAACTTCTGACAGGGTTCCTTAATTAGGGAGAAAAGCTCAGGGAACTTCACAGTGAAGCAAGGCTTTTGCCAGGCTCTGCAGTTAGGAAGACCAACAGGATGCTGGGCATGATCAAGTGCTTTCTACTGAAATTCATATGTGCCAGTGGCTGAAAGACCTCTCTCCTATAACTGTTCCTTACTGTTCCCAGGTGTTCTAGACATATCAATTCCTTCAATGCTTTGGATGAGTTGAGACACAAATGGCCCTTTGAGGCTATGCTCTGAGACATCAAGGAAATTAGACATCCACCTTGGTCTATCTGTACCTATGGGATAAATTACAGGTCAAGAGGATCCTTCTTGGTGCTGCCCTTTCACAACTTAGAGTAGGGGTGATATGAATGAAGTGGGAGTGTTCATTTGATTCTTTTAAATGTGTTTTTATCATTTTTTTCTCCATAGTTGTGCAGCAACCTTTCCCCTGGTTTTTAGAATTCTCACGTAGGCATCCAAATTCATGGATACTTGCTTAATTATTGTTTCTCTTGGAAGAAACCAAATTTGGGTACCTCCTATTCTGCCATCTTGGTAATGTTTCCCATTATATTTATTTTATATTACTTTCTTTTAAATTATACTTTAAGTTCTAGGGTACATGTGTACAACATGCAGGTTTGATACATAGGTATATATGTGTCATGTTGGTTTACTGCACCCATCAACTCATCATTTACATTAGGTATTTCTCCTAATGCTATCCCTCCCCCCAGACCCCCACTCCCTGACACACCCCAGTGTGTGATGTTCCCCTCCCTGTGTCCAAGTGATCTCACTGTTCAATTCCCACGTATGAGTGAGAACATGTAGTGTTTGGTTTTCTGTCCTTGTGATAGTTTGCTGAGAATGATGGTTTCCAGCTGCATCCATGTCCCTACAAAGGTCACGAACTCATCCTTTTTTATGGCTGCATAGTATTCCATGGTACATGTGTACTACATTTTCTTAATCCAGTCTATCATTAATGGACATTTGGTTGGTTCCCAGTCTTTGCTATTGTGAATAGTGCCACAATAAACATGTGTGCATGTGTCTTTATAGTAGCATGATTTATAATCCTTTGGGTATATACCCAGTAATGGGATGGCTGGGCCAAATGGTATTTCTCTTTCTAGATCCTTGAGGAATCACCACACTGTCTTCCACAATGGTTGAACTAATTTACACTCCCACCAACAGTGTAAAAGTGTTCCTGTTTCTCCACATCTTCTCCAGCATCTGTTGTTTCCTGACTTCTTAATGATCGCCATTCCAACTGGCGTGAGATGGTATCTCATTGTGGTTTTGATTTGCATTTCTCTGATGACCAGTAATAATGAGCATTTTTTCCTATGTCTGTTGGCTGCATAAATGTCTTCTTTTGAGAAGTGTCTGCTCATATCCTTTGCCCACTTGGTGGGGTTTTTTTTGTTGTAAATTTGTTTAAGTTCTTAGTAGATTCTGGATATTAGCCCTTTATCGAATGGGTAGAGTGCAAAAATTTTCTCCCATTCTGTAGGTTGCCTGTTCACTCTGATGGCAGTTTCTTTTGCTGTGCAGAAGCTCTTTAGTTTAATTAGATCCCATTTGTCAATTTTCGCTTTTGTTGCCATTGCTTCTGGTGTTTTAGTCATGAAGTCCTCGTCCATGCCTATGTGCTGAATGGTATTGCCTAGGTTTTCTTCTATGGATTTTATGGTTTTAGGTCTGACATTTAAGTCTTTAATCCATCTTGAATTAATTTTTCTATAAGGTGTAAGGAAGGGATCTAGTTTCAGCTTTCTACATATGGCTAGCCAGTTTTCCCAGCACCATTTATTAAATAGGGAATCCTTTCCCCATTTCTTGTTTTTGTCAGGTTTGTCAAAGATCAGATGGTTGTAGCTTTGTGGTGTTATTTCTGAGGCCTCCATTCTGTTCCATTGATCTGGATATCTATTTTGGTACCAGTGCCATGCTGTTTTGGTTACTGTAGCCTTTAGTATAGTTTGCAGTCAGGTAGCGTGATGCCTCCTGCTTTGTTCTATTTGCTTAGGATTGTATTGGCAATGCTAGCTCTTTTTTGGTTCCATATGAACTTTAAAGTTTTTTCCAATTTTGTGAAGAAAATCATTGGTAGCTTGATGGGGATGGCATTGAATCTATAAATTATTTTGGGCAGTATGGCCATATTCACAATATTGATTCTTTCTATCCATGAGCATGAAATGTTCTTCCATTTGTTTGTGTCCTCTTTGATTTTGTTGAGCAGTGTTTTGTAGTTCTCCTTAAAGAAGTCCTTCACATCCGTTGTCAGTTGGATTCCTAGGTATTTTATTCTCTTTGTTGCAATTGTGAATGGGAGTTCACTCATGATTTGGCTCTCTGTTATTGGTGTATAGGAATGCTTGTGACTTTTACATATTGATTTTGTATCCTTAGACTTTGCTGAAGTTGTTTATCAGCTTAAGGAGATTTTTGGGCTGAGACGATGGAGTTTTCTAAATATACAGTCATGTCATCTGCAAACAGGGACAATTTGACTTCCTCTTTTCCTAATTGAATACCCTTTATTTCTTTCTCTTGCCTGATGGCCCTGGCCAGAATTTCCAACACTATGTTGAATAGGAGTGGTGAGAGAGGGCATCCTTGCCTTGTGCTGGTTTTCAAAGGGAATGCTTCCAGTTTTTGCCCATTCAGTATGATACTGGCTGTGGGTTCGTCATAAATAGCTCTTATTATTTTGAGATACTTTCCATCAATTCCTAGTTTATTGAGAGTATTTAGCATGAAGTCCGGTTGAATTTTGTCAAAGGCCTTTTCTGCATATATTGAGATTGTCATGTGGTTTTTGTCATTGGTTCTGTTAACGTGATGGATTCCGTTTATTGATTTGCGTATGTTGAACCAGCCTTGCATCCCAGGGATAAAGCCGACTTGATTGTGGTGGATATGCTTTTTGATGTGCTGCTGGATTCATTTTGCCAGTATTTCATTGAGGATTTTTGAATCGATGTTCATTAGGGATATTGTTCTAACATTCTCTTTTTTTTGTTGTGTCTCTACCAGGCCTTGGTATCAGGATGATGTTGGCCTCATAAAATGAGTTAGGAAGGATTCCCTCTTTTTTGATTGATTGGAATACTTTCAGAAGGAATGGTACCAGCTCTTCTTTGTACCTCTGGTAGAATTTGGCTATGAATCCTTCTGGTCCTGGACTTTTTTTTGTTGGTAGGCTATTAATTATTGCCTCAATTTCAGAGCCTGTTATTGGTCTATTCAGGGATTCAACTTCTTCCTAGTTTAGTCTTGGGAGGGTGTATGTGTCCAGGAATCCATCCATTTCTTCTAGATTTTCTAGTTTATTTGCGTAGAGGTGTTTATGGTATTCTCTGATGGTAGCTTGTATTTCTGTGGGATTGGTTGTGATATCACCTTTATCATTTTCATTGCATCTATTTGATTCTTCTCTCTTTTCTTCTTTATTAGTCTTGCCTAGGGGTCTATCAATTTGTTGATCTTTTCAAAAAACCAGCTCCTAGATTCATAGATTTTTTGAAGGGTTTTTTGTGTCTCTATCTCCTTCAGCTCTGCCTGATCTTAGTTATTTCTTGCCCTCTGCTAGCTTTTGAATTTCTTTGCTTTTGCTTCTCTAGTTCTTTTAATTGTGACGTTAGGGTGTCAATTTTAGATCTTTCCTGCTTTCTCTTGTGGGCATTTAGTGCTATCAATTTCCCTGTACACACTGCTTTACGTGTTACTTTTGATTAATTCCTTGTTACTCCATAATTCTTTCTAATGCCAATGAGATTATTTTTGTTATTATGATTTAAAATGATTATTCTTGGTTTAAAAATTATTTAATTTTCCATATTATATTTTATCTAGTTACACTTACTAGATTTTTATTTATTATGATATTAACATTTTGAATTGTAAAATATAAGTATGCCACTAATCACGATTATTAGTATTTTTTCCTCACTATTTACAATCACATTTTTCCTATATTGCAGTTAGCTATAACATTAAGAACAGTGTTGAGAATTAATTATTTTTAAGCCCCCTTTAATTTTTTTATCTGAATGTAATTAAAACATTTTTACTCTTTTTATTACCTATAATGTTTTATTTGGTTTGGGGTATATTTATCCAGAAAATATTTTGAATATTTTATATAATTTTATGTAGCATTTTAGTAACAAAAATTGTAAAGCATATCTAAATCCTTATATGTTTTCTCCTTTAATTTGTTGGTGAATTTCCAAATTTGACACATTAGCATTTTAAAATAAATTTTACTTGTTCATATTACTACTATTATCATAGTGACATAGTTTCAAACTTTCGCCCAGGCTGGAGTGAGTACAGGCTCACTACATCCTCAAACTCCTGGGCTCAAATGATTCTTCTGCCTCAGCCTCCCTAGTAACTAGGATTACAAGTGCATGACATCATATTTAGCTTTTTTTTTTTTTTTCACTTTTTAGTAAAGACAAGGTGTTGCTATGTTGCCCAGGCTGGTCTTGAACTCCTGGCCCTCAAGCATTCCTCTCCCCAAAGTGGTGGGATTACATTAATGGAATATACTGCCAGAATATTTTGTAAATATTTAATATAGGATATTGCCAACTATATTTATACAAGGGTTTGGGTAACTTTATTGGCTTTTTATGTACAAGTTGTTCAGATTTTCTTATGTTTATACTAAGTTTATAAAATGAGTTGCTCAATATGTGTACTTTACTATGCACTGAAATATTTGAGTGATATATAGAATGCATATGCTTCACTGTTTAGAGTGTGTTTTTCTATAAATATATCTTGGATTTGTTCCATGAATCTGATTTTATTTAATGCTGGATAGAAGCACAAAATATTAGTATAAAGAAGAAAGGTATATAGAGTAAAAAAAAATACAATCTTTTATGTATCCAGCTGTCAACTAAAGAGTGATAATATTAACAATAACCAAGAAGTCTTACTTAACTGGGATTCTCCTTTACCTTACCTTTTTTGTTGTTGTCATTATAGAAGGTAACAAAAATGGATGAGTCCTTTGAATATTTTTTCTATGCCAACTGTCCCTTCGTCATGTTAAGCTCTGTCAGTAAAGGGCACTGGGGAGTCATCACAAGACTAACAGGTCCTTCTTACCAGCTGGCTAAGCAGGTTCTGCAGTGCAGACAGCCTCTCCAGTGCATAACTCTTATAGTATACACAGCCAGTGGCACTTACAAGCCAGAGGCTTCCCCAAGCTCACCACTCAGGTGATTTTATAGCAGAGAACCTATGATGAGGCTCATCCTCATGAATAAGTTTGCCAGGTACCCTTTAGGGTAGATATCTGGCAGCTCTACAAGGGTGGCATTACCCCTCTCCTCGTCCGCTTAGCAGGACATGGTTATGCCTTGTCCACTAGGATCTGGATTTCACTTTAGGATGTCGTGTGTGTGTGTGTGTATGTGTGTGCGCTTGTGTGCACATGCACACACATATGTGTGTAGGGGTCTCCTTGCACCCTCAATCTCAGCCTGAGTGATACAGGCTGCCCTTTATAGCTGCTATTCCTATCATGTTTAGAGTTTTATTTGCTTCTTCCTACCCAATGTTTTCTTTCTTAAACCCTGTTACAGTTAATAATGTTTTACATTTACCTTCACTGTCCAAATTGTGTGTAAATTCTCCTTCCTGATTGGACCCTAAAAATATGGATAACTACAATTCATTCAACTTTACAGTCACAGTAGTTCATAATGTGACTATTTCATAATGTATTTATTCATTCTCCTGTTGATGAACATTTAGGTTAGTATTTTTTTTCTGTCATAGGCAATGCTGCTTATATACATTTCTGATACAAATAAAAGCATTTTTCTGGAGTATGCAAGTATTTCTGGGTTGTAACATATGCATATTATCAAAAAGGCAAACTGTTTTCAATATGCTATGCACTTCTACTAGTACCATATGAAACATCTATTGCTTCATATTTTACCAATAGATAGTATTGTCAAATATTTTAAAATTGTCAATTAAATTGCTGCAAAAATGATATTTCATTGGAATTTTTTTTTTTTTTTTTTTCCCCGAGACAGAGTCTTGCTCTGTCGTCCAGGCTGGGGTGCAGTGGCCAGATCTCAGCTCACTGCAAGCTCCGCCTCCCGGGTTTACACCATTCTCCTGCCTCAGCCTCCCGAGTAGCTGGGACTACAGGCGCCCGCCACCTCGCCCGGCTAGTTTTTTGTATTTTTTAGTAGAGACGGGGTTTCACCGTGTTAGCCAGGATGGTCTCGATTTCCTGACCTCGTGATCCGCCCGTCTCGGCCTCCCAAAGTGCTGGGATTACAGGCTTGAGCCACCGCGCCCGGCCTTTTTTTTTTTTTCTTTCTTTCTTTTTTTTTGAGACGGAGTTTCACTCTTTTGCCTAGGTGGGAGTGAAGCGGTAGAATTTTGGCTCACTGTAACCTCCGCCCCGTGGGTTCAAGCAATTCTGCTACCTCAGCCTCCCTAGCAGCTGGGATTATAGGTGCCCGCCATCATGCCCAGCTAATGTTGTGTTTTTAGTAGAGATGGGGTTTTACCATGTTGACCAGGCTGGTCTCAAACTTCTGACCTCAAGTGATCCACCTGCCTCGGCCTCCCAAAGTGCTAGGATTACTGGCGTGAGCCACCGTGCACAGCCTTAATTGAAACTTTAATTTCAATTTTCCTAATAAATGATGGCTATAGTTATTTGTGGTTTTTTTTCTTCTTATAAATAACCTATTTTTGCATTTTAGATTTTTTTCCAATTGGTCTATTTGCTTGTTATTATTGAACAAATTATTTTTATATCCTGGAATCAATTCATTTTAAGGTATATATGTAATTAATAACTTTCAGTCTGTGTCTTTTATTTTCCTTTTAGTATATTTTAATTAAGAAAAAGCTTAATTTAAAAATTACTGTATTTATGGTTTAATAATGTTAGAAGGATTTTTATATATTGTCTTCTAAATGTTTTATCTTTTGTGTTTTAAGCCACATGGACTTTTTTTCTATGTGGGTTGCTTTTAGTTTTTGGCATAAAATGGGAACTATATATATATATATATTTTCATCTTGACAATAATTATGCCAGCACTAGATAGATACTGGTATTCTTTAATTTGCCAAATGGAAACACAATGAAATTTCTTTCATAAGTAAGATTTTTGTGGATTTAAGGATATGCTACTGGTTTCTCTTTTTTGTTTTCTGATTAAATCTTTTTGTTAACTTACATTAAAAAAAACTCTATTGGAATTTTGACTCAAATTATAATAAATCTATATAAATTATTTTTATAGCATACTGGATATTTTCAAGTAAATTTTATAGCTGTGTACATCTTTTGTAGGTGGAGACTAACAGTTATTCAAACTCTTTTTACTCCCTGGTTTCCCCAGTATCTTTTAAGGATTATTTATCATGAAGTTGTCCTCTCATAATTTGACTCTACTATTAATATGGATAAGCTTTTTTGTATCTCCCCAAGAGTCTTCTCTTAAAACATAGCTTTAATCAAAATAATATCATGTCTACTTTTTACATGCATGTCCTTGAGGACTTAACATTCTCTCCATAGGTTAAAATAATGAAAAACGTATTGTACCCTATTTGCTCTAACACTGCTACTAGCAGAAGTGTAACAAAAGATCTCTTGGGGAATTTCAGAAAGTTGAAAAGCAGACATTGACGAGTTCTGTGAGGATTTGTTCTAAAATTCTTTTTACCAAAATTGGCCTGGTATTTCACTTGAGTATTCGTTGCAGTCCCAGTGGGATAATTATTGTCTGTATAAGTCTCCACTGACTGATCTGATCTGGTCCTTTGTATATCAGGTGAAAGGTGAAGCTTATATCTAGAGAAAACACATAATTAGAGAATACTAATTAGACAATAAAAATTAGATGTTAAAATATTAGAAAAATAATTTGGAACTACTTTTAAAAAATAAATTCAATGATTGCATACATTATTTGGAGGAAATGTAATGTCTTGAGAGACCATCTACAAGACAGACTAATATAAAATTTAAGTACAGTAGATAGTCGACCTATAAATATAAATAAATAGCAAAAAATCCCCCTCCTTCTTGTCCTAGGAAAATAAAAATCAAGAATTACAAATCCATACTACACCTTTTTATAAGGTCAATGTAATTCAATATCTATCTATCTATCTATCTATCTATCTATCTATCTATCTATCTGATATAGAGAGATATATTCAAATAAATTCTGTAGATTTATTAAACTATTACAGTAATTTTAGCAATATATTGCAATAGCTCATGAGTAAAACTATACGCATTTTCCCTTGGGATATGAGAATTTAAATAATCTATCAAAAGGTGAATGCTATATGGAGTGAACTGTTTTCTTTTTGTTTAATAGTGAGTGGCTAGAAGTAATATGACACCAAAAATTGACATCTTCATTTAATATGGTTTGGCTGTGTTCCCACCCAAATATCATCTTGAATTACAGCTCCCATAATTGCCGTGTGCCATAGGAGGGACCGGGTAGGAGGTAATTGAACCATGGGGGCGAGTCTTTCCTGTGCTGTTCTCATGATAGCGAATAAATCTCACAAGATCTGATGGTTTTATAAAGAGGTATTATCTTCCCACGCTGTCTTTTCCTGTAAGACGTGACTTTGCTCCTCCGCCTTCCACCATGATTGTGAGACTTCTCCAGTCATGTGGAAGTGTGAGTTAATTAAACCTCTTTCCTTTATAAATTACCCAGTCTTGGATGTGTCTTTATTAGCAATGTGAGAATGGACTAATACGTCATTTATTTTAAATAGTTATTAAACATGCCCCTTTTCTGCCAAGACATAAAAGAGTTAAATAACACCTTAAAGTCGATTATAGTAATACAAATTATTATTTTGATGAAAATCTAAATACATTATTTTTCTAATTTAAATACTTTTATGTACAAGAGCTCTGTTACATAGTGCATCACATTTATTAGAAAAGCAGGTACCCAACAAGTAACTTGGGGCTATCTGAAATAGTTCATTAATTAAGAATAGAGCATTTAGTTATTAGTGGAATCAAAATTACTTTATATCCTGGTCCATTCATTTTGGGTGACCCCTCCCTGCCCTGTCACTCTGTAGGATTTTCATGTTCTATATTATTTTTTTCTGATAGTGGAATCTTCATTTAAAACATAGTCTGGAGATAGATAATCTTAGTATGTTTTATGTGAACTATTCCATTTTAATTCAAGTTAATTTGTATGTCCAGTATAAATTATTCCAGGACTTTAATGTACTATATTACCTTACAACAAACTGGAAAAACTGAAGATAGTTGAAGTGCAAAGGGAGAAAAAGCATTGTAAGTAAAAAGCTAACTTGGTTAATCTAATTGCATAGTAGCTGCAAAACATTAAAAAGTCTAATTCTAATCAGTTGCAGAGATAAGTAAAACCATAGGAACAAAATCAGACATATGTCAGACTAGGGACTTAGAAAGTTATTAAATGATGTTTGTCTTGTGAAAGCATATATTAAATTAGGTAGATAGAAATTAAGGCTGTAATTTTGTTAGAAAATTTCTTTAGAAACTTGTTATTTTAAATTTAATCTACAATCTCCAAAATATACTACGAGTATTCAAATTAATTTGACTTATGTAATACTAAAGCAGAAATTTTTTTACATAAGCTAATATGTAACTCAGCACATTTTAATTGTTATTAGTATTATAAAGAACGAAGTAATTTCAGTTGGTATTACAGGCCAATTTCATAATATTTTTTAACTTTATCAATAACTTTGAAAGCAGTAGCTATCTTTTGTGTGTGTCAACTTTGATACAAATGAGAGTTAAAATTTCAATAAAATATTTGTAGATTTCATTGGGATGTAATTGAAAGATATAACTATAAACATCAGAGGCAATAGGTTCAAGTTCCAGTGCGTTTTTATATGTGCATATTTATTTTATATGTTTTGATATTGTTTAGAAAAACGCTGGCATTGGAAATACCTGGAAAAAATGACTTTTTATTTTTTCAATGCTGAAAACTTGGCCATCAAAAATTTTCTTTATGAAAATACCCTGAAAACGAAATAAAGTTGATTATATTCAATAGAGGAAGTGATCATGAATTATTATTTTTTCTTTTTTTGAGACAGAGTCTCACTGCATTGTCCAGTCTAGAGTGCAGTGGCGCGATCTTGGCTCACTGCAACCTCCGCCTCCCGGGCCCACACGATTCTCTTTCCTCAGGCTCCTGAGTAGCTGTGATTACAGACCTATACCAGCCACCACACCTGGCTAATTCTTGTATTTTTAGTAGAGACGGGGTTTCACCATGTTGGTCAGGCTGGTCTTGAACTCCTGACTTCGTGATCTGCCCGCCTCGGCCTCCCACAGTGCTGGGATTACAAGCATGAACCACCACGATTGGCCAGTGATCATAATTTCTATACACATTCCAGAAAACTACAATATCTGTATCACTTCCAGGAAATCTCTTATGTGATGTATAATTTGTTATTGCCAGATCAACAATGATTAGTTGTCAGTTTGGTTAAAATTTTTGTCATGGAAAAATTACTAAATTAAAATGTTCTCTGAAATGTGTGTCTAAGAAATGTACTATAAAAATTTTCATATAAACTGGGCAAGAGTGGCAGTTCTTTACCTTTCCGACAAGTAACGAGGAGGTTGGTGAAACTACCTTCTTACTTTTGTACATTAACTCTGTGTTTCCTTTTTAGCTTTTAATTTATGTCAGTTCTACAAAAGTCATTACATATTATTCCATTCAACACACTCATCAGTCTAGTCATAAGTCAATTAAGTCACATGTAAAGATTTAATTAAAATTTGATAGAAAATTTGGTAAAGAGGTATTTTCTGAGTTGGAGCAAAAAAAAATATAGTTGAAATTTTTGTTTAGCGCCACTTAAATATTAGTTATCCAAAGAAGGTACTGTCACTTCACCTGTTACAGTTACCTTCAATTGAAGTTTATGAGTATTTACTTAGGTCTCTATACTTGTCGGAATTATTAAACCATGGTACTTGAGCTAGAACTATAATGAAATGGAAGCAAGAGACTTATAAGTAGATACTTGCAACATAATGATTCAAATGGAGATTTCTAGAGGAGATGACACCCACCCAAATCTTGAAGAGTGACGAATACTAAATTTAATACAATTAAGACTTTTTTATTATTTCTTCTTCATATACCTAATATAATATTGTTCAAATATATTAGGTTTTTAATAGATATTACTTCATTAAATAAGGAATTTGGGCAGAAGGAACAACCAGAGGAAACAGAAGAATATGAAATAGTGTAATATACACAGTTTTACCAGAAACTTAACATTAACAAATGTTTTATTTGAGATTAAAAGTGAGGAAAAATATCCCCTATGTGGAAAATCCTGTCCATCATCATTTTAACTGAATGCAGGGTTGAGCTCAAGCCTTGTAAGCTACACAAGCTGAAACTACTGAAAACTTTTTGAGTAAGCTTAGTTTCCCAATCAAGAGTTACAGCATTCTTAAAAGAGTACCCACACAATGAAAGAGAAGACATACCCAGATTGATTTATACTTTATTAAAAAGAGCTAATCACAGAAGCAGAGGAATAATCTAAAATATTTTCAGCGACAAAAGTATTCTGACCATGAGGAAATAATTTATTAGAGATTTTAGAAATAAAAATTTAAAATTATCAATAATAAAACCTCTCAAAAGATAGACTAAGGGAGAGAACTGATGAATAAATTTTGACCAGAAATATTAGAACACATAATTCTTGGAAAATACAAGTAAAACGAAAGATAAAAAATATATAAAATCATAGCTTAATGCCATAGAAGAGATTAAGATACTGTTTTAGAGTAAGGATGATTGTATGTGGTGGTATAACTGTTGAAAATAATGTATGAAATAAATAAAAATATCATTAAATAGAGTATTTTACAATTTTGTGAATTATAAAATGTTCAAATGCTGAGGCAAAATCTTGACTGCAGTACATTACTGTGATGATTAATTGTGTGTGTCAACTTGTAGAGTGTTTGAGGTGAGACTAACATTGAAATTGATAGATGGACTTTGAGTAAGCACATTGTTCTATATGGTGTAGGTAGGCCTCCTCCAGTCAAACGAAGTTCTCCATAGAACAAAAAGACTGATCTCTCCAGCAAGAGGGAATTCTCCAGCAGACTGCCTTTGCAGTTCATATACACCATTTACTGTCCTGGATCTCAAGCCTGCTGACCCATACTACGTAGTCAAATTTGCTAGTCTTCATAATCATCTGAGCCAGTATCTCATAGTAAGCCTTGTCCTATACATGTGCATAACCTGTTCCTTCTGTGTCTCTGGAGAACTCTGACTAATACAATTGCTTAGATATAAAGTAAGTAAAGGAATCTAACTTATATCTGAAGAATGTAATGTGGATGGAAAGCAGTTTTTTTAGCTACACTAAAAAGTAAAATTATTTATTGGCTCTGACACTATAATTTTGAATGGCCACTGTTGCATTCTGGCCTCAAAATATTACTTATTTTAAAATGCAATATAAAACTAAGGTCTAGAATAAATTATTGTAATTATATAATATCATTTAACTACATACTTAAAGGATGAAAAATAAGGTTAAGAAAAATAAGATAAAACTTGGATACAGATCATATATATAAAATTTAGACAAAGGTAAAAAATATGCTGCAAAATTTAAGAATGTAATTAGAAAATTAAAATATATAGCTATTCTTTTAGTCAATAGTATGACTAATATTTTAAGATGTAAGCCAAATTTGCAGGGACATTAGTATCATTATTAGTACAAAATCTTCCATTTTTAAGAAAAGAAAGTTAAAGTAAAAAAATTGTATTTGTGAACAAAAAGTTGTTTACATATTGCTAAGGATCAAAATGACAACTAGAAAAATCAAGGGGAATGCACTAATTATCTTGATAATCTTAACTGTGCTAACAAGCAAAATTAAGATAAAGATAAAAATTCTATTTCTCCACCAAATTCCTTAGAAAGTCATAAACATCAAAGGGATTTCATCTTCAAAACATATTTCACTTGCCAGGGAGCTTTGTCTACATACTGTTAGTATAATTTCTTGTGTTTCAAATATGAGATATATATATTTTTCTCAGTTTTTAACTTAATCTCAATTTTATATAATATAACCATATTGATTTTGGAAAACTCAAACATTGCAGAAGGAAAATATTGGCACCTTTGACAACCACCTCCATTATATTGTCCCAAGAATGTATTTCTATATTCTCTCTTTTCTGTACTCTCCCAACTTTATCCTTCCATCCCTTCTTTCTCTGCCCGTTTTCTTCATCCTCTCCTCTCCTTCTCTCCTCTCCTTCTCTCCTCTCCTTCTCTCCTTCTTCCTCTCTCTCCCTCTCTCTCCTTCTGTCTCTCTATCTCTTGTGCCAGGTACACAAGAGTAGTTCAGTGTAATTTTTTCTCTGCAGTTTAGAAATATTCCACTTGTTTCTGGCATTCATTATTTTTGTTGAGAGGTCTAATTGGAGTCTAATTTTGTCTCTTCTGGGTGTTCTTTCTCCTCTTCCTGGCTACTTTTAACATTTTCTTGTTGCTTTTCATATTTGCAGTTTCACTAAAATGATTCAGGCATGGATTTTTAAAAAGGTATTCTGCCTTATATATTTTATAATTCATATAGTTGAGAATTCATGTCATATCAGCTTTCGTTAAAAATCAAGATCTTTTTTTCTTATTTCTGCTCTTTTATTCTTAATCTCTTCTTTCTGGAATACCAAAAACAGAGATAATGCTTTCCAGAATGAAATTAGTAACTCTTCTTAGATACATCAGAGAATTGAGGTCATGGGACAAACCTCTACCCCAAAATTTGAGAGATTATTACAGATAATCACAATTTATGGAAACAAAAGCCTAGAAGCAGAAGCTACCTCTGGAGCCAGTACAGGGATGGGAAAACTTAAACTATAATTTACAAATTGCTAGAGACTCCGTATGGATAAGTTTAGCAAAAGTTAAAAATCTCCAGAGGGATGCCCCCACGCCCCACTACTATGAAAATCAACAACTTTGGGAATTTTACCTCCAAGAATCCTACTAGACTCCCACAGTGAAGTAGCCTTTTCAATATACACTCAGAGCAATCTGTCCTCCTTATCAAGATCTTTTCTCGAGCAAACTATTTTAGCAAAATATAAACAGCTATAGTTTTACCACAGCCTCCCTAGCCCTGAGAAAGGGAAGTATTCAACACTAGCATGTTCTAGCATGGGGTAAGGTAAGTGCCCAGTGAAGATTAGAGGATTAGGCTCCTCTAATCTTCTATGTGAGTGAAGAGAAATCTTCAACTCCTGTCCTTCCTAGTCTTACCTATAGAGTGAAAAATAAGAACACTTATGAAGTTAACATGCAAGGAGCACTGGCTCCTCAAAAAACTGAGAACTCAACATAAGCTACAGAAATGTTTCACTCTTTCCACATTTTACCACCACCTTAATGGAGTTCCTGCATAATAAGGGATTACAACTGAAAAAAGCTGTTTATCTCAAATGTTATTTAAGAAAGAATCTTTAGGGACACACCCCAAGACAATATGAGAAAATAAATCAACTGACGAGAGGAAACTTTAATCTATTGGACCTACAGCTACAGTAAACGTTAACAGTCTATTAGATAAACATAAAACCTCACACTGTACTTAGGTTTAAATATAATAAAATATCTATAAAAGCTATATGAGGAAAACTACAAGTCTCATGAAAGAAATTAAAGATCTAAATAAATGGAAAGATATTTCATATACATGGATACAAAGCAAGTTATTTTGTGAATATCAACAGACTTCAAAGTTAATATGAGAAGGCTAATGATGGAAAATAGCTAACGCAATATTGAAAGAGAACAAATTAGAGGACTGACACAATCTGGCTCCTAACATTTATGTAATAATTTTATAAGATTGGGTTTACAATAACCAAGAAAGTGTGGCTTTGGCAGACGAAGAGAAAACTAGATCAATGATGTATAATAGAGAGTATAAAATATAGTCAACTGATCTTTAAAAAGGAAGGAAAGGGAATTTCATGTTGCCCTTTCAACAAATCATGCTGAAACAATTCCAACCAAATGAAACAAATTTAGACATAGGCCTTAACCTTTCACAAAAATTAACTCAAAATGGATCATAGAGCTAATGTAAAACACAATATTATAAGCCTCCTAGAAGATAATATAGAAGAATACCTGGTGTCATTGCAGTTAGCAACCGATGTTTAGATACAATAACAAAACATGACGCCAGAAAAAAACTACAAGTTAGACTCCATTAAAAAATATATGTATTTTTTGCTCAGTGAAAGACACTGGTAAGAGAATGAAAAGACAAACCATAGATTGGATAAATCTTTTCAAAGCACATATTTATTAAAGGGCTGGTATCCAAAATATACACAAATTCTTAAAGAAAACAAACCATTTAAAAAAATGTGAAAAATATCTGGACACCTCTCTAAAGAAGATACATAGAGGACAAATCAGTATATGGAAAGACGTTCTGCAATACACGTCATTAAAGAATCTCAAATTTTAAAAATGAGATACTACTACACATCTACAATGGCTAAAATCTAAAACACTGACAGTGTCAAATGCTTTTGAGAATGCAGAGCAACAGAAACTGTCACTTATTGCTAGTGGCAGCACAAATGGTACAGCCACTTTGGAAGACAATTGGTAGTTACTTAGAAACTAAACATACTGTTATCACACCATCCAGCAACAATGCTCCTTAGTATTTATGCCAATTGGCAAAACTTGAAAGCAAGATGTCTTTCATTTGGTAGATGATAAATAAACTGTGGCACATTTATAGAGTGGAATATTGTTCAGTGATAAAAAGAAATGAGCTCTCAGGTCATGTAAAGATATGAAAAAAAATTACCTGAATATTGCTACGTGGAAGAAACCAATCTGAAAGGGCTTACTGTATGATTTCAACTATATGGATTCTGGAAAAAGTAAAACTGTGTAATCTGCTATGGACTAAATTAGTGTGTCCCTCTGGAATTCATATGTTGAAACCTAATCTCCAATATGATGGTGTTTTGAGATGAGACCTTTGGGAGCTAATTAGAACCTGAGGGCAGAGTCCTCATAAATGGGATTAGTGCTCTTATAAAAGAGAACCAAGAGAACGTATTTATCCTTTCCCCCATGTAGGGACAAGGTGAGCAGACAGCTGCCTGTCTATGAACCACGGAGCAGGCACTTGGCAGACACTGAATTTGCTAGTTTCTTGAGAAATAAGTTTCTGTTGTTTATAAACCACCCAGTGTATGGCATTTTGTTATTGCAGCTAGTACAAACTTAGAAAGAGATAATAAAAAGTTCAGTGGTTGCCAGGGACTTGTGAGGAAGAGATGAATAAGTGGAGCATAAGGGGTTTTGTGGCAGTGAAAATATTGTAAATGATATTGTAATCATGGCTACATGACATTATGCATTTTTAAAACATATGGAAGGTACAACAAAATGAGTGAACTTAAACTTGAACTCTGCTTAATAATCACACATCAATATTGGCTCATCAATTGTAACAAATGCGCCACGATAATGCAAGATGATCATAGGGGAAGATGTTTGTATTTGGGTAGTGACAGGGTTGAGGTACTGTATGTGTTTTCTCTGTACTTGGATATTTAATATTTCTATCAACCTAACACTGTTCTCCAAGCTAGTCTGTTAATTAAACAATATTATGATATTAAATTTTCTTCAGAAATAACATTTGTTCTTAATTGTTTCAAATGGAAATTCTTAGGAGGATTTTTTATGAGCAGTTTACACATGCAGATGGCCAATGAATTTTGTGAAGAAAATTAAATTTTCCAGTATATTCACAAAACTTTAACACTTCAAAGCTATTCAATAACTGGAACATGTTTTAAAAGTATTTCACTAAATACTTAAAATATCTTTCTACTTTTCCTTTGAAAAAGTGCTTATTCAGTTTTCTGCTAATGCTATCTTCCCCAAAGTTAGTTTGTTTGTTTGTTTTATTTATTTATTTATTTTTCTTGAGACAGGGTTTCTCTCTGTTGCCCAGGCTGGAGTGCAGTGGGTGCAATCTGGAAACAAAACATCTCGGGACACTCCTGAGCACAGGTGATTTGCCCACCTCTGCCTCTTGGTGGCTGGACTGCGGGCTGTTGCCGTGCGCGGATGAGGCACGATGCGACAGCTTTGGCAGGATGGGGTTTTGCTTGCGGCCGGGCTGGTCTGGCTGGTCTTGAACTCCTGGGCTCCAGGCAATCTGCCCACCTCGGGCCTCCCCAGGCACCAGCTTGGGTTAGCCAGAGTGACTGCGCGGCCGGGGTCAACCGTTATTTTAAAATTTTATTTTTGATTCCCGAGGTACGATAAATGTTATTTTATCACGTGGGTATATTGTGTAATGGTGGAGATTGGGCTTCTAGTGTACTCACTGCCCAAATATTGAACATTGAATAGGTAACTTTTCAAACCACACTCCTCCCCACCCTCCCCACCCTCCCACCCTCCCACCTTCCCCCACCTTCCCCACCCTCCCCACCTTCCCACCCTCTTCACCCTCCCCATCTTCCTCCACCCCATCTTCCTCCACCCCTCCACCCTCCACCCTTCCACCCTCCTTCCACCCCCCCCCTCCACCCTCCACCCCTCCTCACCCTCCTTCCTTTCTGAGTCTCCAGTGTCTATTATTTTCACATTTATGTCCATGCATATCCATTGTTAAGTGAGAATACAATATTTGATTTTCTACTTCTGAGTTAGCTTTCTTAGGATAATCCTCTCCAGTTTCATGCATCTTGCTGCATCCATCTTTCATTCTTTTTATGGCTGTATAGTATTCCATGGTGTATACGTACCACATTTTCTGGACACATAGTTTGGTTACTTTTAGATTGGCAATGAAATTTATATTCATCAAATTTTAAAATTAAAACATTTAGTGTAATTTATTCATTATAAAATTTATACTTGTCTATTTGCAATTCAATATTTTCTTTGATTTTGATATTTAGTTTAGAAAAAAATTAAAATTCTTAAAAAATCAGTTTCACAAGAAATAATACAACTGTCTATTAAATTATCCATATTGAAGTTAATTCAAGCAGAATAAAAGTTTCCAAATAAACATTTGGTATTTCTGAATCTTTTGGCTTTACTTTTTGGTCACATTTACTATTTAATTTGGAATTATTTCTTCCAGAATATCCTTTAAGAATTTCCCACATCGATAATGCACTTTTAATTTCAAACATATTTCAAAAACAGGTGGTCATATAGCAAAAAAACTACTAAAAAAATCTCAGAGGCTTAACACAACAAAGTTTTATGTCTGTCTTTTCACTTCATGTTTACTTCAGGTTAAGATGGGGGTTTGCACAATATAGTCACCCATGGTCCCACATTGACAGCTGCCCCACATTGGAAATGCTTATAGGTTCACCAGATCAGG
The DNA here is from genome assembly GCF_008728515.1 of Papio anubis. Lineage (NCBI taxonomy): Eukaryota > Metazoa > Chordata > Mammalia > Primates > Cercopithecidae > Papio > Papio anubis. The sequence goes on along the minus strand of NC_044984.1, from coordinate 16,826,520 downwards.
GAGAAGAAAAAAGGGGTGAATGACACTGCTTTCAAGATTTTGTTCAAGGGCCGGGCGCGGTGGCTCAAGCTTGTAATCCCAGAACTTTGGGAGGCCGAGACGGGCGGATCACGAGCTCAGGAGATTGAGACCATCCTGGCTAACACGGTGAAACCCCGTCTCTACTAAAAAATACAAAAAATTAGCCGGGCGCGGTGGTGGGCGCCTGTAGTCCCAGCTACTCGGGAGGCTGAGGCAGGAGAATGGCATGAACCCGGAAGGCGGAGCTTGCAGTGAGCTGAGATCGGCCACTGCACTCCAGCCTGGGCGACAGAGTGAGACTCCGTCTCAAAAAAAAAAAAAAAAAAAAAAAAGATTTTGTTCAAAAGTTATGTATGCCACTTTTACTCACATTTTATAGACCAGTGCAAGTCACTCAGCCACAACCAACTTCAAAGGGGCAATTCTACCTTATACCTGAAAGTCAGAAGTGAGATAAACACTCTGGTCTGCACTTATTGTCACAGAATTTTGGGGGTGTTGCTTTTCTGGCTGGAGACCTCTGTGGGTGGTGGCACCTATGTCCGAGTTTTGCTCAGGCTTGCTGGGCTCATTCTGTCAATTCAGCCTAGCAGGCTGTGCTCAGCTCATGCTACCAGCCCAGATCCCACACCTGCCAAGGACCAGCCAGGAACAGAGTGGTGAAGGGTGTGTGAGTGAGTGAGCATGGGGTCCGGCAACTGCACACAGCCAGACAGGCTAGTTATGGCAAAGTGGGCAGCTCTAAGCAGTTGCCCAGGTGCCAGCTCTGTGTGAGGCTGTGGCTGGACCAGATGCACCACAAGCACCTTACATGTCTGGCAACAGGATATGAGATGGCACCCGGAAGCTTGGAGATGCCAGCAACTGCAGAGCCCCAAAGAAGGTGTCACAGCTCTGGCTTGGGGAGCTCCTAGGTCTGGGCTCCCCAAAGGGATGCAGCTCTTCTCTCTTTATCTCTTCTCTCTTTCTTGTCACTTGCAATGTGGCAAGCAAGGGGCTAGTTTCAGCGCTGTTTCTGTTACAGCTCTTTCAGCCTAGCCATTTGGCAGGTCCTGAGTTCTTGTCCCACATCCAGGAAGAATGAGGTACATGGACAAGTGGAGGATGAACAAGGTGGGTGAGCAAGGTGAAGAGGTGCTTTATTGAGTGACAGCACAGCTCTGAGGAGATGTGCAGTGGGTAGCTCCTCTCCCCAGGCAGGTCATCCTGACAAGAACCCAGCTATCAGCAGAAAGAAGACCCACAGTAGGTAGCTCCTCTCAGCTGGCAGGTCATCCCATTGCCCAAGTCTGGCTGAGTTTAGAGTTTTTGTAGGCCTCAGTGGGGAGGCAGTGTGTGCCAACTGGTCCATGGACTGCCATGGGCAGGAGCGGAAAAAGCACCATAAGTTCTCACTTTGGTCCCTGGAACTGGCAGCCCAGCCACCAGGCCTCAGGCCTCAGGCCATCGGCCATCCATGGCCTGAAGGTGAGGTTTCGCCTTTTGCCCAGGAGCCTGTCTGCCTCCGGCCATCATTAATCTGTGATCCATGGTGCCCATGAGCCAAAGCTGTTCATGCCAAGGGGTGCCTGCAGGTTCATACCAAGCTACCCTTAGCCTCACTACGGGCTCTCTCCAGTGCTCATTGGCAACCAAGCGATGGAGGGGGTCGAGGCAGCAGGGGACTGATGTGTCAGCACTGCCTGGAGCATGCACACACCTGGCCGGGTCAACAACTTTGCTCAAAAATCAGAGTGGAAGGCAGGAGCAGGGAGATGACAGGCAGCGGGAGCAGACATTTCTGAGCCTTTGGGGAAGGGGGAATCCTTGGCCCCCAAGAGTGCAGAGATGCCCATGTCTGCAGCCACTGCTGGGTGGCTGCAGCTGCACCTGGGAGAGTGGGGCTCCCGCCCCTCCAACTTGGAAGTTGGAGGCTTCTGCCTGTTCCCAGCTCATATGAATGAATAAAGAAAATGTACCACACACACACAGTGAAATATTATTAAGCCTTGAAAAAGGAGATTCTATCATTTGCCACAATATGAATGGATCTGGAGGACATTATCCTAAGTGAAATAAGAAAGAAAAGAAAGAAAAAAAAAAGAATTCTGCATCATCTCAGTTAAAGGAGGAATCTGAAGAACAGATCAAATATAGAGAGACAGAGAATAAAACAGTGGTTACCAGGGACCAGTAGAGGAAGTGGAGAGATGTAGGTCAATGGATATGAAATAGCAGATAGGTAGGGTTAACAAGTCTATAGATACAATGAGAACTATAGTTAAAATAATTATATTGAGCAGCCTGATTCAGTGGCTCATGCCTGTAATCCCAGCCTCTGGGAGGCCAAGGTGGGCAGATGGCTTGAGGTCAGGAGTTTGAGCCAGCCTGGCCAACACAGTGAAACACTGTCTCCATAAAAATACAAAAATTAGCTGGGCATGGTGGAATGCACCTGTAGTCCCAGCTACTCAAGAGGCTGAGGCATGAGAATCGCTTGAATCCTGGAGGCAGAGGTTGCAGTGAGCTGAAATCGCACTACTGCATTCAAGGGCAACAGAGTGAGACTCTGCCTAAAAAAAAAAAAAAAAAAAAAATGTATTGAGTATTTTTGTGAAATAAGTAAATTTTAGTTGCTCTTGTCACAGAAGTAGGTAACCATGTGAGATGATAGATTAGTTAATCTGTTTTACCATATTAACAATTTTTCTGTCTGTATGTATCCCATAACATCATGGTGTAAAACTCAACATAAACAATAAAATTTATCTATCAAAACAAGAGAATAAAGCAAAAAAAAAAAAAAAAAAAAAAGTTAAAAGGGAAGAAATGGTAAGAAGAGTGGAGGGAGAGAATGCTTAAACCAAAACCATAAAATCTGGGGTACTTAAGATTTTAGGCTATTTTAACGTTGGGTTACAGATTGATTTTTTTTTTTTTTTATTGTTTTGGGACTGTAAAATTAAAATGTGTATATATCTGCATTTATCATTTGAACTACAAACATGTATTAGACAATCATTTTCAATATGTTATTGAAACCTTTAAATGCCTTTTAGAAAGAAAGACTAAATAAACACATCTTGGGCTGTAATTTAAATAAGAATAATGTCAAGTCTTCTATTTTTGTCCCTGACTAAAACAGAAACGTGTAGTTATGTCTTAGTTTACTATATTCTATTTCCCTGGTGTTATTTTTAAAATATGTGGAAGTCTCTCTGAAACAGAACTACAAAAAGTTTTAACAAATAATTGGGTGAATAAAGACTGTATTAGATAGCAAGGAAATTTTCAATAATCTCTCTCCATTTGGTTGGGAAACTATCTTCCCCTGGCGTCTAACATTGATTCTTTTTTTTATGTATATAATGCTAATGAATTCGTGGTGACTTCTCATCCATCATTTTTTTCCTAGCATTTAAGTCTATGATTTTTATTTGAGAAAATGATATTTTAAAAAATTTGGGTGATGGCTCATGCTTCTAATGAAGAAAATTATATCTAACTGAACATGTACCAATAATTGAAGCATGAGTCTGTTGAAAGAAAGTGGAAGAATTAATCTGAATGCAACTAAAATATCATGATTTGTACTTTATTGTCTAAACAATAGAGTAGAAAATATGCACTCTATTTTTCCTAAATACTCCTATTTTTATGAAATTAAATATTTTGTTGTTTATTATACAACTATTGTTTTCTATCTTCTTTTGAAGGTAAATCCCTCTGACAGGAAAGAGATAGAAAAAGGTTTTCTTACATCATCATTAAGGTGTTAGTAAGATGGTAAGAATTGTGATTATCTGCCTTTTGATACTTTTTTTTTCTTTTTTTGCTGAGGAGATGCAGGATGAAAGATGAGGATCCAGGAGTTCTTTTTGTTTGTTAGTTTTGTTTTGTTTTTTTTTCTTTTCTTTTCAGTGTTTCCATGGAAGGCTTTGAAGCTGAATGGGGGGAGTTATTTACCTCTCTCGCAACATCTGAAAGTCAGGGGTTTTGTTCTGCTCCAAAGAATATCAGTTACACATTCTACCTACTTTCTACAGCATTTTGTCCCAGTTCCCAGAAAAGCCTGAATTAAAGATATGTTCCTAAGAGTTTACATTTTTACTTTAAAGAGTTTGTTTTGGCAACATAGTAATTACTGTGTTTCTCCACATTTTATTTATACCCTTTTTAGAGTTAATATTTTTTTACCTTATATTGTACATACCTAAAACTGTTCTTTTATCTAACAGGTAATTGTTTACTCAGAAAGTTACGTGCATATAGGATTAAAAAATGAGGAGCATAGAAGAGCTTTTAATGAAAATTATAGGCCTCTCTTCATCTTCATTACTACTTCTCAAAAGCAAAAACATCTCGCTATTTTTATTTTTGAGTCCTTTTGATATTGTTTTCAATTTTTATGTCCATATTTTGAAGTTTCTTTCTTTTTTTTTTTTTTTATTGTTTGTTTGTTTTTGAGACGGAGTCTTACTCGTCTCCAGGCTGGAGTGCTGTGACGCGATCTTGGTTCACTGCAAGCTCCGCCTCCAGGTTCACGCCATTCTCCTGCCTCAGCCTCCCGAGTAGCTGGGACTACAGGCGTCCGCCACCACACCCGGCTAATTTTTTGTATTTTTAGTAGAGACGGGGTTTCACCGTGTTAGCCAGGATGGTCTCAATCTCCTGATCTTGTGATCCGGCCGCCTTGGCCTCCCAAAGTGCTGGGATTACAGGTGTGAGCCACCGTGCCCGGCCTATTTTGTGTTTCAATAATATGCTTAAACTATTTGATGACAAGTACTGGTTTCCTGTTCTGATAGGGGAGAGTTAAAATAATCTGATAGATGAAGGTTAACATCACTCAACTCTTCCATTCTCTTGTATATAACCATTGTGAAAGCCTCTATTACACCCATAAATTAAGTAGAACTTAACAGCCAGTGTGCCATGAATGGTGTGTAGGCTTTCTGCCAGGTCAGGCCTTGGGTAGCCAGGGTCCACAGAGAGAGTGCCTCCAGCAGTGAATAGCAGCCTCATCCATTAATCCAGTTTTAATGGTATAGATACATTTATTTTATTTCATTTTATAATGTAAGCATGTTTCAAAATACTGCCCTAAATATTGTCCTTAATCAAACACATCGTCTTTTGACTTCCCACTTTATCTTCTCAACTCCTGTCACCTCTAGTTTTACTTTAATGTTGTCAAGGTTGATAATACTTATAAGCATTTCATAAATATAAGAAAACATGCACTTTTTAAAAATTGAGACTACAAGTCCAAAATCATTAAATAGTGTTTACATCACTCATTGTATTTCACAGATTTTTTTTTCTGTAGAGTGAAGTATTCTATGAATTTATCATATATCAGGTACAGCCCAGTCTCCTCAACTTAGGTTTTACTTACTGCCTTCCTTTTCATATTGCATTGTCTGGTATTACTATGTGCTTAATTTTTTCCAACATATCATATGTATTACATGTGTATTACAGTCTCTGGGTATAAATGTTTCTAGATACGTCACACCTAAAGACAAGTCTCTTCGACATACAGGTTTCCTTTCTTCTGGTTATATAACCAGTAATGAGATTACTGGATCATATGGTAGTTCCATTTTTAGTTTTTCAGGAACCTCCATATTGTTTTCCAAAATGTTTATAAGAATTTCCCTTTCTCTGCAGCCTTGCCAGCATTTGTTACTTTTTGTTTTTTTGATACTTGTCATTCTGATTGGGGTGAGGTGCAATCTCATTGTGGTTTTGATTTGCATTATCCTGATGACTAATAATGAGCTTTTTTTTTTTCATATACCTGTTGGTCATTTGTATGTCTTTGTTAGATAATGCCTGTTCTGATGATTTGTCATTAAAAAAAATCACATTATTTGTTTTTTGCTGTTGAGTTGCTTGAGTTCCTTTTATACTCTGGTTTCTAATGTCTTATCAAATGGATAGTTTGCAAACAATTCTTCCTGTTTTGTAGAGTGTCTCTTCACTCAGTTGGTTATTTCTTCTGTTGTCCAGAAGCTTTTTAGTTTAATATAATTCTATTTGTCTATTCTTGCTTCAGTTACTTGTGCTTTTGGGGTTTTACCCAAAAGAATTTTGCCCAGGTCAATGACCTGAAGCACTTCTCTAATGGATTCTTTTAGTGGTTTCATAGTTTCAGGTTTTAAATGCCTTTAATCAATTTTGAGCTGTTTTTTGTATATGATGAGAGACAGGAGTCTAGTGTTATTGTTCTTCATATTAATATCTAGTTTTCCCAGTACCATTTAATAAAAAAAAAATGCTGTATTTTCCCCAATGTGTGCTCTTGGTACCTTTGTTAAAAATGAGTTGCCTCTCAATATGTGTTTTTTTTGCATGTGTTCCCTATTCTGTTCCATTGATCTATGTATCTGTTTTTATTCCAGAACCATGCTATTATATTATGGCTACTATGGCTTTGATCTCTATTTGAAGTTAGATAGTGTAATGCCTCCAATTTTGTTCTTTTTGCTCAGGATTGCTTTGGTATTCAAGATTTTCTGTGATACCATACACATTTGAGGATTGCTTTTTATATTTCTGTGAAGAAAGCTATTATTATTTTGATAGGAATTGCAGTGGACAGGTAAATTGCTTTGGGCATTATGACATTTTACAGTATTAATTATCCCAATTCATAAACATGGGTTATCTTTCCTTTTTCATTTCCTCTTCAGTTGTCTTTATCAGTATTTTTATAATTTTCATTGTAGCAATCTTTCACCTCCTTGGATATATTTCTAGGTATATTATTTTTTTGTAGCTATTGTAATTGGGATTGCTGCCTTGATTTCCTTTTCAGATTGTTTGCTGTTGGCATGTATGAATGCTATTAGTTTTTTATGTTAACTAAATTTATCAGTTCTACCATTTTTTGGTGAATTTTTTAAGTTTTCTATATAACATAATATTATCTATAAGCAAGGGCAATTTGACTTTTTATTTTACAATTTAGATGCCCTTTATTTCTGTCTTTTGCTTAATTTTTCTGGCTAACACTTTCAGTTTTACGTTGAATAAAAATGGTCAGACTGAATATCCTTGTCATATTCCCAATCCTAGAGGGAAGGCTTTCAATATTTCCTTGTTCCATATTATATTGGCTGTGGGTTTGTGATATATATGACCTTTATTTTTTTAAAAGTATATTCCTTATAAAACCATTTTGTTGATAGTTTTTATCATGAAGAATGTTTAATTTTATCAATGACTTTTAAAGTATTACTGAAAAGAATTCTATGGTTTTGTCCTCGATTCCATTAATGTGATGTATCATGGTTATTAATGTGTGTATTTTGAACCATCCTTGCATCCCTGCATTCTGGAATGAGTATCACTCGGTCATGGTGAGTGATCTCTTCTATTGGCATGCATCTTTCTTTTTTGTTGTTGTTGTTGTTCTCTTCTGTGATTTGGCTGTCAGAATAATATTGGTCTCATACAGCGAGTTGGAGGTATTTTTTCCTCTTCAACTTTTTGGAATAGTTTGAGTAGAAATGGTACTAGTTCTTTAAATGTTTGGCAGAATTCAGCAATGAAGGCATAAGGTTCTTGACTTTTTTTTTTTTTTTTTTTTTTTTTTTTTTTGATGGGAGACCATTTAATAACTGCTATGACCTTTTAAACTCAATATTGGTCTGATCAGGTTTTCTATTTATTCATGGTTGAATCTTGGTAGAAATCAAATTTTGAGTTTTTTGAGGCTTGTTTTGTGACCTAACATATATAGTCTATCCTGGAGAATGTTGTATGTGCTGATGAAAATAATGTGCATTTTGCAGCAGTTGGGTGAAATGTTCTGTAAATATCAGTTAGGTCTATTTCATCCAGAATGTAGTTTAACTCTGATGTTTCTTGGTGGATTTGCTACCTAAATGATCTGTCCATTGATGAAAGTGGGGCATTGAAGTTCCTTAGTATGATAATACTGTAGTTTATATCTCTCTTTAGACTCATTAAAATGTGCTCGATATATTTGGGTGTTCCAGTGTTGAGTGAATATATATTTGTAATTGATGTATTCTTTTGCTGAACTGACCTCTTTATCATTAGATAGTAACTTAATTTTTTTTAAGTTTTTGAGTTGAAATCTGTTTTATCTGATATCAGTATAGCTACTCTTGCTCTTTTTGTTTACATTGCATGGAATTTCTTTTTTCATCCCTACACTGTAAGTCTATGTGTGTTGTTATAGGTAAAGTGAGTTTCTGTTAGATAGCACACCATATTCTTTAAAAGTAGATTTCATACATGTACAACATAAGGATTCAGAAGGCTGAAAGTAACAAGAAATAATATGTATTATGCAAACACCAATACATTGTGTCAAAGTGAAAGAAAATAAAGTTTATATTAAAAGGCTTTACTAGAATTGAGCAGGGATATTTCCTAATAATTTACTTTTAATTGACTGATAAAAACACCTAGAATTATGGTGAGAAAGTTCAACATAGCTTTATCAGTAGTTGATTGATCCAGCAAACAAAAAATTCAGTAAGCAGATGGAAGATTTGAAAAAATAATTAGCAAACCTGAGATAATTTTCATATTTACAATACTAGAAGCCAAACTATAGAGTTTATTAGTATAAACTTTTAAAATAACATATCTTCATGCATAAGTCAAATATCAATGAATTTTAAAGACATATATTATGCAATGCATCATTTCTGACCACAGTAAAATGCAACTAGAAATAAGTTTTAAAAAAAAAAAAACTAAAAAAGCCCATATGTCATTGGCAATTATGAGATACTTTGCCATATAAGTCATTGATTAAAAAATACAAGTAATCATAATAATTGTTTTGAGCTGAATGATAAAAAATCTTGTGGGATATGGCTAAAATAGGGCTTAAAGGGGAATATATAACCTAAAATGTAAAAGTTAGGAAAAAAAGTATATTAATGACAAGTCTCAAGAAGTTGGAGAAAGAATATGCCATTACTCCAGAAATATAAGAAAACCAATATACAAAGTGAAGCACAAATATGCTTCCTGGGGAAAGAATCTACTATTGATTCATAGATATTTTCCTTAATGCTAGTAAAGCAGAACTTTGTTCATAGATAATGCATAATGAGATCTTGCTAAGTGCATGGACAAGTGGCCTTGTTGATATCTTTCCAACTTTTAGACACATTGTATGTAATCCTTTAGAGTTAAACACTGGATTTAATTCCTGCCATGTTAATAATTATCAGCTCTTTTTGGTTTTGGGAAAATTACGATTTTTATTTCTTAGTTTTCTCATTAAAGAGACAGTATCTACTTTATATAGTTGTCTTAAGGGTAGGCCATGTGCTTAGTACAATACCTACAGTCCAATGAGCTCTTAAAATACATTATTTTCATTTGTCTCTTTATGTAATTTAAAACACTTTCATGGAATTTGAGAAATCTGTGATTTGACTGTGTCTGCTTTGGGGTAATACAAAGAGAAATGCTATGAAACTCTATGAAGGAACTTGTAATCTTCCAAATATGACAGTCTGTTTTAAATACCTAAGATTTTGCTGGTGCTGCTCTTTTTCCTTAAATGTGTTTAATACAATTGACTGTCATCTCCTGCTACACTATTAAGGCTCAAACACTATCTCTTGTATGAACTATTTCTGACTAGTTTTTCTAGTTTTATAAGTAGGTTTTCAGTGTACATCTAATGAATGTAAAATTGATGAAATTCTGATGAAGAAAGTATGTATAGGCCGGGCGCGGTGGCTCACGCCTGTAATCCCAGCACTTTGGGAGGCTGAAGCTGGCGGATCATGAGGTCAGGAGACGAGACCATCCTGGCGAACACAGTGAAACCCCGTCTCTACTAAAAATACAAAAAAATTAGCCGGGCGTGGTGGCGGGCGCCTGTAGTCCCAGCTTGTAGGGAGGCTGAGGCAGGAGAATGGCTGAACCCGGGAGGCGGTGGAGCTTGCAGTGAGTGGAGATCGCGCCACTGCACTCCAGCCTGGGCGACAGAGCCAGACTTTTTCTCAAAAAAAAAAAAAAAAAAAAAAAAAAGAAAGTATATATAATAATAAACACAATCACTAAAACATTACCATTGGCTATTCTCTTTATATAATTGTATGTTCTTATGTTTCACATACTTTCTGCCTTTCAAAATTCAAATAAACATCTTGTTTAGCTATCGTTAAATATTAAGTTGACATCTTTATTGAGCTGTTCACAATGACACCAGCATTTCTTTCCTTAGAAAGTAAAACAAATTCACAACCCATCAATGTCTGGCAGAAGTTTAATTTGTTTCTCTAGCATTCGTTAACTCAATCTTTTCTAGGTTGAATTATATCTTCTGTTGAAATTCCCACTAGGAAACAATTAAATGCACAGTCATATTCAGAATGTAAAACTGTTTCTTGCTTTAATTCATTCTCATATCTTGCAAATACATGTGATATTGAGGACTGTGCCTAATAACGTTATCATGAATGTGTTGTTATATTTAATATTTACTATATAGTCTGTTAAGCAGCGGTGGTCCCCAACCTTTTTGGCACCAGGGATCAGTTTCGTGGAAGACAGTTTTTCCATATGTGGGGCAGTGGTGGTGGAGGCTGCTGGGGATGATGGTTTCAGGATGAAACTGTTCCATCTCAGATTATTAGGCATTAGTTAGATTCTAAAAGAGAGAGCACCACCTAGATCCCTCACATGCACAGTTCACAATAGGGTCCGGGCTCCTATGAGATTCTGAGGCCAGGTTGATCCGACAGGAGGCAGAGCTCAGGTGTGAATGCTCACTCACCCATCATTCACCTCCTACTGTGCGACCTGGTTGCTAACAGGCCACAGACTGGTGCTAGTGTGTGGCCCAGGGGTTGGGGACCCCTGCTGTAAAGGATAACCCGATTATTTAAGGAATTGAGAAACAACACATTAAAAAGTTGATTGATGTTTTTATCTAATCAAAATAAAGTCATAATAATCATATTATGTGACTATTGTGACTCTGAGAAAATATTAATGACATCTCATGAATGTACATGTTAAAATCCCTTTGCTTCATCATTGAAACAATATTTAATTCAATAAAAAGAGAAAATTATTTTTAATTTTTAAGCTTTTAATATTGAATTAAAAATTAGAGCTTTCATTAGTGCCCAAATGTTAATATGGATTTTATTTCCCTTTACTTTTCAATAGAAAATTTTTAATCTTCTATTTTACTAAATAGAATATTAAATAATTCCCACTTCATCAAATATATGAAGGGAGTTAGGGGAAAAATGAGAGTAGGAGGCTTCTCACAATAATGGCTATTTGACAGGGTTTCTTTCTCTTGCTTTTAATTGGGAAGATTTTCATAAATCAAAATTTGCATCTTAAATGTTTTAATTGTATTGGCTTTTTGAAGAAAAAGTTACTTGATCAAGCAGGTTAAAGTACTAAATTTCTGTAAATGAATCTCCATTATTGTGCATAAAGTTCTTCTGTCTCCACAGGCTTATGTTAGCATAGTCCCTAAGGTGTTTTCTTAACCAAATTACAAACTTTTTATAGATAGGATGCATATTATAATTCATTTAAAAATATTAATGGAACAATATTCAGAGTATTTTTAGGGTTACAGAAAAGTTGAGCAGATGATACAAATTGTTCTGATATACATCTTTCCTGCTTAAAGTTTCCCCTACTGCTAACATCTCAAATTAGTTTGGTACATTTTTCACATGTGGTAAACTAACATTGGTACATTGCCAATAACAAGTCTATTGCTTACATTAGGGTTCACTTTTTGTGTTAATTCAGGTCTATGCATTTTGCAAATGCATAATGTCCTATATCCATCACTACAGTATCATACAGAATAGTTTTACCTCTGTAAAATTCCCTGTGCTTCACCTATTTATCCTTTCCTCTACTTCCTGTTTCCTCAAACAGCTGCCAACCAATGATGATTTCAATTTTTTTTAAAGTTTTGCATTTTCATATTGGCCAATTTATTTTAGAAACAAGCCTATGTATATGATCATTTCTCCTAGTGTGATTTTCAGTGGAGTATGGCTTTTAAGACATCGGTCCATTTTATGTAACTTACCCAATTTTTAAAAATACGTTTTTTCATAATAATCTCTTATCATATTTTAATGCTCATAGAATCAGTACTGATAGCCTCTCTTTATTTTACGATATTAAGAATATGTTTCTGTCTCTTGTTTTCTTGCTTAGCTAGACTAGAGGTTAATTAATTTTCTTGATCTCTTCAAAAACCTAGCTTTGTAAATGGATTATTCCCCAATAAAAAACTTAGAGTGGCTGATGGAGTAAATACACACAGAGAAATAAACAAAACAAAACAAAAACCAATAAGAACTAGTAATTTGTGGTCTACAAAAGAAGTACTTAAGATTTAAGCACATATAAACTGAAAGTAAAGATATAGAGAAAGATATTTTATTTAAATGGTACCCAAAAGAAAGCAGAGTTGGGTAAACTTATATTAAACAAAATAGACTTGGAGTTTTAAAAAAAAATCTACACTTAAAAATGAAGAAAGTCATTATATAATAACAAAATAACAAAAAGATCAATTCATGAGGAAGATATAACACATAGAAATACATAAACACTCAAAATAGATATAGAAAATGTATAGAACATCTATATAGAAAATCAATGTGGAAACTGTGGGTTTTAACAACGCTGTAGATAAAATGGCCCTAACAGAAATATTTAGAAATTCTCAGTCATGAGCAGAAGAATAGATTTCTTCTCAATTGTGCATATAACATTCTCTAGGATAGATCACATGTTGGATCATGAAACAAATCTTAACAAATAATTTTAAAAGATTACAATTATTTCAAGTATCTTTTCAAATCTGAATGAATGAAATGACAAATCAATAACAGCTAGAAAATGGAACAATTCACCAGTACAGGGAAACTGAATAATACTTTCCTAAGTAATTACTGGGTCAAAGAGGAAATCAAGAGGAAATTTTAAAAATATCTAGAGAAAAATAAAAATTGAAATACAACATATCAATACTTAAGTGACGTATTAGTAGCAACATTAAGAGGAAATTTTATAGCAATAAATACCTTCATTTAAATTTAAAAATCTCAAATAAACAATCTGAATTTACACTTTAAGAGTTAGAAAAAGAACAATCTAAGCCCAGAGGCACCAGACAGAAGAAAATACTAAATATTAGGACAGAAATAAATTGAGTATAAACAATGAAAAAAATCAACAAAACTGAGCTAATTTTTTTTGGAAAAAAACAAAACAAAACAGAATTGACTAATCCTAAACTAGGCTAAGAAAATAGAGGACTCAAATAACAAAATAAGAAATAAATAAGAGATATTATGACAATGTCTCAGATATAAAAAAAACATAAGAAACTTTTATGAACACCTATACACTAACAAATTGGATAAACCAGAAGAAATGAATAAGTTCTTAGAACTATATAACCTATAAATAACAAATAAGGATATCGTATTAGTCATCAAAAAGTTCCCAAAAATTAAAGCTGAAGATCAGTTGGCTTTATTTGGTGAGTTTTACCAAACATTAAAAAGGAATTAACACCATTCATTAGTCAATTCTTCCAAAACAGAAGAGAGAGCATTTCCAAACTCATTTGATGTGACCAGCACCACTCTGTTTCTAAAGCCGGAAAAATACATCACCAGAAAAACAATTACAGAATAATACCTCTGGTAAACAGTGATGCAAAATTACTCATTAAAATACTAGAATACTGAATTCAACACTCATAAAAAAGGTATTTCCACCATGGCCAAGTGGGATTTTCACATGACATGTAAAGATGGTTCAACACATGTAAATCAATAAAGGTGATATACCACATCAACAAAATGAAAGATTGAAAAACACATTTTCTTCTTAATAGATGCAGAAAAATCCTGAACAAATTAAACATTCACTAGTGATAAAAACTCTCGACAAAAAAGATATAGAAGAAAATTATCTCAGGAGAGTAAAGGCCATTTATAAAAAGCTCACAGACAACATCATAATCAATGATGAAAAATTGAGAGCTTTTCCTCCAAGATACAGTCAGTACAAAACATGTTAATTCTTCCAATTAATGAGCATGGGATTATTATTATATATATCCCAAAGTGATCTAAAGATTCAACTAACAAAATTCTAATGATGTTTTCCACAGAAAAAGGAAAAAAAAAAAAATCCCAAAATGTATATGAAACCACAAGACTCCAAATAGCCAAAGCTACCTGGAGAAGGAAGAACAAAGCTGGAGACATCACACTTTCTGATTTCAAATTATATGATTTCATTACATATTTCTATTGATTTTATGATTTCCCTTTCATTGATTTTTGTCATATTATTTCTAATTCCTTTCTCCTTGCTTGAGTGTAATATTGCTCTTTCTCTTCTATGGTAAAGTGGAAGCTTAGATAATTGATTTTAGATCTTTTTTTCCCCTTAGTACATGTATTTAATAATTTAAATTTCCCTTTAAGCACTGCTTTTGCTGCATTCCACAAATTTTCATAAGTTGTATTTTAATTTTCTTTTAAATCAAAATATTTTAAAATTTATTTTGGGACTTCTCTGACCAATATGTTATTTCAAAGTATGTTATTTAATCTGTAGGAACTGAGGTTTTTCCAGCTCTCTCTCATTGATTTCTAGTTTATTTGCACTGTAGTCTAGGACCATAGTTTGTAGGACTTTTATTTTTTTAATTTTGTAAAAATACCTTTATGGCCCAGAATGCAGCCTATCTTGATGAATATTCCTTGTGGTATTGAGAAGAACGTGTGTTCTACTACTGTTGAATGATTTTGTAAATGTCAGTGATATGCAATTGATTGGTCCTGCTGCTTAGTTCAACTATAGTCATATGTAACTTAACAATGAGGATATGTTCTGAGAAATGCATCATTAGGTGATTTCTTTGTATTGCAAATATCATAGAGTGTACAAACGTAAATGGTATAAAGCCAAGTACATACCTAGAGTATATAATATAGCCTTTTGCCCCTAGGCTACAAACTTGTACAGCTTGTTTGTATACTGAATATGCTAGGCAATTGTAACACAATTGTACATATTTGTGTACCTAAACATACCTAAACATTGAAAAGGTACAGTAAAAATATTTTATTTTAGCATTTAGGGCCACCATAGTATATGCAGATCATCATTGACCAAAATATCATTATCAGTGAATGACTCTGTATCCTTACTGATTTTTTTCCTGCTGATCCTGTCTATTACTGACAGAGGTGTGTTTTATTGTCCAATTATAATAATAGTTTGTCTATTTCTCTTTGCAGTTCTATCAGTTTTGGGTTCACATCTTTTGATGCTTTCTTGCTAGGTACATACCCTTTAATAATTGTTATGTCTTCTTGGAGAATAAATATCTTTATCATTATATAATGTCCTGCTTTGTTTCTGATAAGTTTCTTATTTTTATGTCTACTTTTTCTGAAATTAGTGTAGCTATTCTGGCTTTCTTTGGGTTATTGTTAACTTTATCTACCTTTCTCCATTCTTTCACATTTAATCTGTTCTTGTTTTTATATGAAAGTGAGTTTCTTAGAGACAACATATGGTTGGGTCTTGTTTTTTATTTATTCTGTCAGTCTATGTCTTTTAATTGGTATATTTATACCATTCTTACTTGGACTATTGATACAGTTAGATTAATATCTACTATGTTTGATATTGTTTTCTATTTGTTGATCTAGTTCTTTGTTTTCTCTTAAATCTTCCCTGTTATTTTGCCCTTTGTGGGTTTAATTGGGCATTTTATATGATTCCATTTCCTCTCCTCTTTTAGCATATCAATTTTACACTTACTCTTTAAAATTTAGTGTGTGCATAAGATTTGCAATACATATTTACAACCAATAAAATTACCTTAAAACAGAATATTATTAATCCTCCCATCGCTTATGACATTGCCATATTTACTTTCACTTATCTGTAAAGTTTCATTACTGAATACAATGTTCATATTATTACTTCAAACTGCTGTCTATTAGATCAATTAAAAATATAAAGATAAAATATTTTCTTTTATTCTTTCTTTGTGTAGATTCAGTTTCTGTCTAATATCATTTTTATTCTCTCAGAAGAACTCCTTTTACTGTTTCTTTAAGGAAGGTCTCTTGGCAACAAATTTCCCTAGTTTTGGTTTGGAAAATCTCTATTTTATTTTCATCTATGAAGGATAATTTTATTGACTGGAGATTTCTAGGTAGGAGGGATTTTTTTCCCTAACACTTTAAATATTTCACTCTACTTGTTTGTATGATTTCTGAAGAGAAGCCTTATGTAATTATTTTCCTTGTTCTTCAGTAGGTAGGTTTTTTATTTCCCTCTTGCCTCCTTCAAAATTGTGTTTTTGTCCTTTTTTTGCAGTTTTGGCTATGATATGCCTATGAGGTTTTAAAAAATTTATTCTGTATTGTATAACCTGAGCTTCCTGAATGTGTGGTTTGGTTTCAAACATTAATTGTGAAAATTCTCAGACAGTATTTCTTCTCTCCCTTTGCTCTTTCTCTCTCCTTCTGTTATTCACATTATATATATTACATATTTTGCAATTGGCACACAGTTCTTAAATGATCTTAACTTTTTATTCTTTTTTTTCCTTTGCATTTCAGTTTTTGAAGTTTCTATTGACATATTTTCTATGGCACTGACTCTTTACTTTGCTGTATTCAGTAAATTTATAAGCCCATGAAAAGCATTTTTCATTTTGTTACCATGTTTTTGATTTCTAGTGCTTCTATTTGATTCTTACTTTTTGTTTCCATCTCTTTGTTCTAATTACCCATCTGGTTCTGAATGTTCACTACTTCTTTTTCTACTAGAGCTTTAAATATATCAATTATAGTTTAGTTTCTCTGATAATTCCAAAATTTCTACCATATCTGAGTTTAATTTGTTACTTCATACTGTGCTTTTACTTAACTTTGAGCAAGTTTTGCATTTTTTAAAATTAACTCAGACATGTATCAGATAATATGAACTGAATTAGACAGGCATTTTGGGTGAGATTTTATGTGTATTTATCTGGAAATTCGGCTGCTTTTAATGTTTACTATTGCTATACATGTCAAAGGCTTAAAATTCCTCTAGCGACCTTGTTTTGTCTTCTCTGTTTTCTCTTCTCTGTTTTCTCTGAGTTTCCCTAGAAACTCCTTAAATACAGTCTATGTCTTGTAGCTCTC
Source organism: Papio anubis (assembly GCF_008728515.1). Classification (NCBI taxonomy): domain Eukaryota; kingdom Metazoa; phylum Chordata; class Mammalia; order Primates; family Cercopithecidae; genus Papio; species Papio anubis. The sequence goes on along the minus strand of NC_044984.1, from coordinate 16,809,292 downwards.
TCAGTTGTAACCCAGTGTTATTTTATTGATGCCCAATTTATGTGGTAGTAAATTGGGAAGGAGATATGTTCTACAATCTTATGATTTAATCTCCCTTTTTTGGTATGTTAGCGTCCCTGGGCAGTAAGCTTCTAAAAAATTCTTAGCCTTCTTATTTTCTTCCCTATGAGAAAACAGAAGCCTAGAGGAGTAGCATTGTCTAATTGTCCTTCCTGTATGTATACTAAGGCTCTAGACAAGTCATTTTCTTGGAGGGCAGAACTCTGTTATAGTAAACACATTATTTGGGTATATTTCAAAATGGTTGCTTTTCTCCTGGTGTATTTCAAAACAGTTATTTTTCCCTTCCCTTAGCCTGAAAACCAACTTTATTGCTTCCTGTGTGTTCTTCACTGTGAAAACTTGGTAGCGCCTCTGGAGATAAAACTCATGAGAATATGAGTACTTACCTAAGTTGCAGCACTATGGAATTTTTAACTCTCCAACACTTCACACTCACCTCTACCAATTTTTCAATGACATTTAAGTATTTCTACTAGTTTTGCTAGTAGAGGCATACCACAGAGATACTGTGGGTTGAGATCCAGACCACCAGAATAAATAGAATATTTCAAAAAAGTAGCCATACAAACTTTTTGGTTTCCCAATGTATAAAAAAAGTTATGTTTATACTACTGTCTATTAAGTTTGCGATAACATAATGTCTAAAACATAATGTATATTCATTAGTTAAAAAAGACTTAATTGCTAAAAATGCTAAGAATCATCAGAGCCTCCAGCAAATTATAAATATATATAATATACTATATATACTAATATGTATACTATAAAATATATATACTATTATATATAATATATATACTATTATATATAAATACTATACTATATGTAATATATAAAATATACTATATAAAATACTATATTATATATATTATACTAATATTATACTAATATTATAATATAATATATATAATATTATATATATTATACTAATATTATAATAATATTATTATATATAAATAGCATAGCATATATAATATAATAACAATATATCATAATATAATTATAATTATTATAATATTATTAATAAATATACATTGATACATTAAATATTATTAATAAATATATAATATATTAATAAATATAATACAATATATTAATACATTATATTAGTACATAATTTGTATATTTTACAATTAATAATTATTAATATGTTGATATATATATTATATATACCTTATATTATATATGTATATTTATATCTATATGTAAATATATTCTAATATATAGTATAGTATATTTTATATTTATAATATATAAATGTATATTAATATATATCATATATAGTATTTTATATATTATATATGTATATTTATATGTAAATTTTAAATATATATTTATATATTTATATATAATATATAAATTATATATTATAAATATATATATTATATAAATATATAATATAATTTATACAAAATATATAAATATATTTATATAATATATAAATATATAATATATAATTTATATTATATATAATATGTATATATAAATTATATTTTATAATTATAATATAAATATATATATAATATAAATATTATATAAATATATATATTTGCTAGCAAATAGTTTTGTTTTGATGTTGATGACTGCTGACTGAAAAAAGTGGTGGTTGCTGAATGTTTGGACAGCTGTGGCAATTTCTTAAAAGGAGACAACAGTGAAGTTTGCTGTATTGATTGTCTCTTCTTTTATTTCTCTGTAGCATGCAATGGTGTTTGGTAGTCTTTTACCCACAGTAGGACTGCTTTCCAAATGGGAGTCGATTTTCTTCAATCCTGCTGCTACTTTATCAACCGAGTTTGTGTAACATTCTTAACTGTTTCTTGTCATTTCATCAATTTTCACAGCATCTTCATCAGGAGTAGCTTCTATCTCAACAAACCACTCTTCATTAACATTTTCTTATGTGATCTCAGCAATTTAGTGAACATCTTTAGGCTCCAATTTTTATTGTAGTTCTCTTGCTATTCTTACTGCATCTGTAGTTCCTTAATCCACTGAAGAATCGCAACCATCACAGTCATTCCAGAAGTTTGGATTCAGCTTCTTCCAACCTCCTGTTAACATTGACATTTCGACCTTGTTTCAGGAATCACAGATCCTCTTAATGTCATCTAGGCTGATGCGGCCTTTCCAGAAAGCTTTATGTTTACTTTGCCTAGATGCATTAGAGGAATCACTATATATGGCAGTTATAGCCTTACAAGCGTATTTCTTAAATAATAAGACTTGAAAGTAAAAATTAATTATTTATGTATTTATTTATTTATTTGCTTACTTATTTTTGAGACGGAGTCTTACTGTGTTGCCCAGGCTGGAGTGCAATGGCGTGATCTCGACTCACTGCAACCTCTGCCTCCCGGGTTTGAGTGATTCTCCTCCCTCAACCTCCTGAGCAGCTGGTATTACAGGTACCCGACACTACGCCCAGCTAATTTTTGTATTTTTAGTAGAGATTGGGTTTCACCATAATGGCCAGGCTGGTCTTGAACTCCTGACCTCAGGTGATCCACCCGCCTCGGCCTCCCAAAGTGCTGAGTGTGAGCCACTGAGCCTGGTCAAAATTATTTCTTGAGCCATGGGCTACCAAGTAGATGTTGTGTTAGCAGGCATAAAAACAATATGGATCTTCTTGTACATTCCCATCAGAGCTCTTGAGTGATTATGTGCTTTGTCAGTAAGCAGTAATATTTTAAAAGGAATATTTTTCTGAGCAGTATGTCTCAATGATGAGTTTAAAACATTCAGTTAACCATGCTAAACATATAAATATGCTCATATCCATGCTTTGTTGTTCCATTCATTTATAGAGAACAAACAAAAAAAATAGCATAACACAATTCTTAAGGGGCCTAGGATTTTTGGAATGGCAAAGGGTCATAGGTTTCAACTTAAAGTCACAGCTACATTAGTCACTAACAAGAGATTCAGTCTGATTTTTAAAGCTTTGAAGCTAGCATTGATTTCTCATCCTCAGCTATAAAAGTCCTAGATTGCATCTTTTTCCAATATTAGGCTACTTCCTTTACATTTAATATCTTTTGTTTAGCATAGCCATCTTTGTCAATAATCTTACCTATATCTTCTGGATAACCTGCTGTATCTTCTACATCAGCACTTGCTGCTTCACTTTGTACTTTTATGTTATAGAGACGGCTTTAAAGGAGTTAGTTAGCTTGCTTTAGGCCTACAGTAAGGGAAAGGTCTCTGAGAACCTCTGACCCACCAGACAAGTGCTTACAGCAGTTACTTTGTACAGATAAGGGAACTTGCACAGGAGCCTTGCCTAAAAATGCCCATAGTGAAACATTTTGTTTCATTACACACACAGAGTAAAGGAAATAAATCAACGTGGAATAGCTCAGTCTAAGGGCCCACATGGACACTGGAAGAATGGGGTGGAGCCACCAGGAATTTGTGCCTTAAACCCTAGCATTCAACTGCACGGTGGGGCAACCAGAAACCTACTTTCAAGACCCTCTGTTTGCCTGAGAGCTTCCTTTTGCTTAATAAATTCTACTACCCTCACCCTCTGGTGTCCATGTACCTAATTTTTCCTGGTGATTAGACAGGAACCCAGACCTAGCTGAGCTAAGGAGCAGAAATCCTACATCAGCTTCTTTGTTTAAACCTCATGAACCAACCTCAGCTAGCTACCAACTTTCCTTTTGCTGATGCCGCACCCCTCTGGGGCTTCCAGAGTTAAAGTGAGTTAGGGCATTTCTCCGGATTAGGCTTTGGTTTAAAGGAATGTTGTGGTTGGTTTGATCTTCTATCCAGGCCACTCAGTTTTTTCTCCATTTCCGCCGTAGGACTGTTTGCTTTTTTATCATTTATGTGTGTTCACTGGAATCTCACTTTTAATTTCCTTCAAGAACTTTTCCTTTGCATTTCTAGCTTGGCTAACCATTTTGCACAAGAGGCCTAACTTTTGGCCTATCTTGGTTTTCAACCTCACTAAGCTTAATACTTTCTAGCTTTTGAGTTAAAGTGAGATCTGTGACTTTTTTTTTTTTTTTAACTTTAACACCAGGAAATCATTGAAGAGTTATCAGTTAGCCATTTCTAAATGTTAATTTTTAATTTTTGTGGATGCATAATAGTGTATATATTTAAGGGGTACATGAGATATTTTGATACAAGCATGCAATGTGTAATAATCACATTAGGGTAAACAGGGTATCCATCATGTCAAGCTTTTATCCTTTATGTTACAAATAATCCTATTACACTCGTTTAGTTATTTTAAAATTTGTAATTAAATTGTTATTGATTATAGTCACTCTGTTGTGCTATCAAATACTAGTTCTTATTCTTTCTTTCCAAGTATTTTTGTATGCATTAACTATCCCCACTTTTCTTCCACTGCTCCCTTCAACTACCCTTCTCAGCTTATGGTAACATTCCTTCTACTCTCTATTTCCATGAGTTCCATTGGTTTACATTTCAGCTTCTACAAATAAATAAGAACATGCGAAGTTTGTCTTTCTGTGCTTGGTTTATTTCACTAAACATAATGATCTCCAGCTCCATCCACGTTGTTGCAAATAACAGGATCTCATTCTTTTTATGGCTAAATAGTACTTCATTGTGTATAGGTATGAAATTCTCATGTTCATGGGTATTCATTTGTTCATGGACACTTAGGTTGCTTCCAAATCTTCACTATTGTGAACAGTGCTGCAATAAACATGGGATGTAGGTATCTCTTTGATATACTGATTTCTGTTCTTTTGGGTATATACTCAGCAGTGTAATTCCTGGGTCACATGGTAGCTCTATTTTTAGTTATTTTGAGAAACCTCCAAACTGTTTTCCAAAGTGGTTGTACTATTTTACATTTTCACCAACAATGTATTAGGGTTTCCTTTACTCCACATCTTCACTAGCATTTCTTGTTGCCTGTTTTTTGGATAAAAGTCAATTGACTTATTTTAATATTGCTGTGTCTCAGGAAATAGAGATGCCCAATGAGAAGCAGAGAGACAAGGGAATGCCCGATTGGTGGAGCAATCAGAACACAAAAATGTTTATCAATTAAAGTATTTGTCTTGATGATTACAATTGAAATATTAACATCAAAAATCACTGATTATAGATCACCACAACAGATATAATAATAGTAATAATAATGATAATTTGAAATATTGTGAGAATTACCAAAATGTGACAAAAAGACACAGTGAGCACATGTTGGAAAAATTGCACCAATAGACTTGCTTGACTCAGGCAGAATACCCACAAACTTTTAATTTGTGAAAAGCACAGTATCTGCAACACACAATAATGTGAAGTGCAATAAAATGAGGTATGCCTGTATTTACTGTCTCTAGCAGCTCCTGCTTTCGGTAATTTGTAATTCTCTTTTTTGCCTATCTGCAGTTTTTCAAAATTAGTTTGCCCAAACCTTGATTATCTGATATATCTAAGAATTGCTGATGTTGAATTTTTTCAGCTTTTTTCTTGTTGTGGGTTGAGAGTGATGACTTCCAAGCTCTCTAACTGTCAAAGAGGAAACCAGATATTTCTACAACACATTTTGAAAGGAAATAACTGCCATTTGAAATTCTATAAAATATGGAGAGAATGATATTTCAATATCTAAAAACAGAAAAGTTAGAAGTAACATTATGCTAAAAGGCATCTTTTTGTTTCAGGACACTTATATAGCATGTTAGATACATATTTAAAAACTAGGATAAACTCAACTAATGAACAACATATAGACTTGAACCCAGAGTTTATCAATTTTTCAAATATATGGCAGCAGGACACCAAAGTAAGTACAGTGGTTTCAATTGCCTGCATAGTCCTTACCAGACAATAGCATGCTCAGCTTCCTAGAAATCAAAATATTGCTAAATTCTACTTTAGTCAGATAATGTGTGCAATAGCCTGAATGTTTTTCTCAAAATTCACATGTTGAAATCCTAACCCTCAAGGTGATGGCATTAGGAAGTGGGCCTTTTGGGAGGTGATTAGATGATAAAAATAGAGCCATTATGAGTGGGATTAGTGCCTTTATAAAGAGGTCTGAGGAAACATGTTACCCTAATTCACCATCTGAGGACATAGGAAGATGGTGCAATCTATGAGAAAGCAGGTCCTTACCAGACACCAAATCTGTCAGCACCTTAAACTGGAACCTTCCAGCCTCCAAACTGTGAAGTATAAGTGTTGTTTATAAGCTGTCTACTTTACGGTATTATTCTTCTGGCAGCCCAAGTGGATTAAGATGATATAGAAAATTTCCATTTAAATTTAAGCATTTTATTCTATAGTCATATTGAAAAACAACTTTATTGATCTGATAAATTTTAAAAATTCAATTGCCTTTTCTGAAAACAGCCATTATTAATCTATATATCATATTTCTGTCAAGATAGGTATTATATACTATTTGTAGTATAAAGAAAATGATTGTGATGTGGGTTAAGGACTTGTCTGAATCCCAATTTGGTTGTTATTTACCTATAAGGTCTTAGGCAAATTGCTTAACTTTTTGGATTTTCGATTTCTATCCTGTAACATAATGGATGCTGTAATAAAGAGGCTAGGTTAGATGACACCTAAGTTTATTTCTAATGTCAATAATTTATAATATTTATCTCCTTTTATTTACATCCTTTTAAATCAAGCAACCTGAACATTTATTTTTTGAAATAACAATCAACGAGCAAAGTGCTAAGTGAACATGCACTGGAACAATGAAACCCTACATTATTGTGTTGAACTTAATTGTATTGTACATTTGAATTTTAAGATTTAAATAAAAATAATAATATATTATCAACAATGATTAAATATCTATTTCTTAACATAGCATCTAAATTATAAAAAGACATATCATTTATTAAGAAAGATATTAATTTTGGGAGAAAGACTAATTCCTTAAAAGGTCCTCTATAATTCAGAGAATAAAGTAATTTATAATTGAGTTATTTTTCATTTGAAATTTGGTCAAATTATGAACATAGTGACCCCAAGATGTGGGTCAGAACCATTTTCAAGCATTTTTGAAGAAAGGGAGATACTTGTGCTCACAGTTAAAACTATTTTAAAGCTAATAGGAAATTTTACAAATTTTATGCCCAAGTATATAATTAAATCAATGATGAAAGTGGGGTAGAGTAAGTACATTGCCCAGGGTCAGATCTTGTTTTGTATGAGTAAATCTCTTAGACACCTTTTAAACTGTAAAGAAGGGAAATGGAGCTCAGAGAAAAGCAGTGTCTCTGGATGGAAAAGAGAGAGAATGAAGATTGAGGCTGCTAGGATGGCTAAATCCCCATACAACTGCATAGGAGTTTACCCAGTCCTTGGCTAAATTCCAAACTGAACAAATCCAGGAAATCATTCTGTGAGAGATATCATGAGCATTTTGTGGCGATCTGAAATTTGAACAGAGAATTCCAAGGGAGACCATGGAGTTCCACCCTATCCAAGATAGACTGAACTTCAAGAAAAATATTCAGTGAGATGCCAGAAAGGCCCAGGGTTATGCGTTAGGGATAACGTGTATGCTCTACGACAAAGGGAAAAACTGAGATAGACATCACCATAACATTTGTAAAATAAAGTGTGGTAAGATAAATACTAACTTTCAGTAAATAGACTGCCTGTCAGATCAAAACTCAAAGCTATTTAAAAGAAAATATCATCCAGAGTCTCAAAAATGTAATACCCATGATGCTTAGTATATAAACAAATTACAAGACATACAAAGGAGTGGTCATGGAAACAGAAAATATGATAAAAGCACACTGTCACATGAATCTAACGTTAGAATTAGTAGGACTTTAAAATAATCATATTATATAGAAAGGCATGTTAAATAATTTATATGTTATGAACAAAATAGATAAACAAATATAAAATTTTGACAGAAAAATGAGTACTGATAAAAGGAAAAATCTGAATTCCAGATAATAATAATAGCCACACTGAAAAAATTTATTCAATGTTCTTAATAATAGACCAAACACAGCAAAAGGAAGGTTTAGTAAAATTGAGTCCTGATCAATGGAAATCAGCACCAATGAGAAAAATTATGAAAACAGAGAAAGACTGTCTTGAAACCTGTAGGGCAATATCAAACATCTAACATTCATATAATTTAATTACCAGAAAGACAGAAAAGAGAGAATAAGACACAAAAAATATTTAAGAGATAATGGATAATTTTCTTCCAAAATTAGTGAAAAATATTACTTAGATATTCAAAAGGGCGTGGACAAATTTTGACAGGTGATTGATATAACTCTTTTATATATTAATTATATAAGTTGATAGTTGCAAGACCAGAATGCATTTGTCAAAACCTTAAGAACTGTAAACCAAAAATGTTAAATTTTATTGCATTAAATGTTACCTTAATTGAAAATGAAAAAAAGTGAGAAACTTACTTTTCTGTTGATTGTGGAATATGAGACCATAATTACCATTTTACTGTGATCAAATGAAACTTTATTCTAATTTAAGTAGAAAACAATTTTTTGAACAGATAAAGGCATTATTGGGCACTATGCATTTTTTCTGCCAGTAAGCGGACTTCATGATACTGAAATCTTTCACAGCTTATGTAGGATCCCCATAGATCTCTGTAAGATAGTGGAGTAGAACCCATAATCTCTATAGAGAGCTTAGATTCCAGAAGAAAGGGCAGAGCTACACACCCCAGTGCTTCATGCTAATCTCACCAATCAAGTAAGATTTTTCTTTTGTCCAAGGATAGACTAAATGAGACTGCAAAAAAAAAAAAAAAAAAAAAAAAAAGTAAATTATAGACTTCCCTCTGCCAAGTGGTATGAAATAAGTGTTCACCCCTAAAACACCATATTATTCTTTCTCTTGACTTTGTTTTACTATATAATGTTTTTGCATTTACTATTTTAGAAGTATATATCCTCTAGACTATGAGATTATAAAGATAAGATTATAATTTGTAACTTCAATATCTAACAGATCATTTCCAGCGGATAGATAAATGAATATATACACATCTGATTTGGAGGTAGGTACTGGTGCAACTGAATCAATGACTCACTGTTCTGTTTCTGATATTTTGGTACCTGTGTTAATCACTGGTAAGTATATTTTTATGTAAATGGTGAATGTAAACTCTTAGGAGCTAGCCTACTGAGACTCTGATAGTTTTACCTTTTCCAGAATGTAAAAGAAAAATGATATTCAATACATAGAATATTCAACATTATTTTATTTGCTTTGACTCAATTTACACAGGAAAAAAATCCAAGTATTCCATTGCCTTTGATGAAAACTGTGTTAAGAATAGTAGAGTAAGTGTGTTTTGAAAATTTGCCATTTGTCCCAATAAACAGCAAAATATTAAAAAGAACACAACAACAGAATCTAAGGATTACAGAGGAATTATAGAGAATTTGGTCAAAATCCTTTTTTAAGTCCATGAATCTGTTCTACAACAGTGATGAAGAGCTCATAACGTTAGTAGGCTGATCATTCCATAAGTGATGTGCTCTATCATACGGTTCTATATTTAAGTAGAGGAGAGCTCCTTTATACAATTCAAGATGCACGCTTGTTTTGTGTTTTATAGTAAAATAGGCAAAAAATGTACTTTGCTAGCAAATGATCTCTCTTAAGATGTTTGGAGATAATTGTCATCTTCCTCTCTGTGCCCTAAGTCTTCTTATCTATAGGCTAAACACTTCTAGTTTCTTCAACATTTCCACTTGAATTTCTTGTAGCTTCATTTCTGGAGATGCTAAATCCAAGTCCAGTTCAAAAAGATGGAAAATATAAACCCTTAGATTTTTCATGCTCTGCCCCCTTTTCTTCGCTCATAGTTTCAGAAATTTAAGCTCTTGAGTATAAAAAAGAACAAGTTTTACTCTGCTTTTACTTGTTTTTGAGGCAACAGGACTAAAATTTACTTATTTTCTTGTCAATCTCTTTCTTGGAGAGTCATAAACTACCAAATTCTGAAGACAAATTCTAATTACACAAGTAAAGGCTGACTGAGCTGCACAGCGTTCTCAAATGTTCAGAAGTAACTTGTAAAATAATCAGAAGACTGGTTGAGACACAGTGGCAATATATACAGTACATATTGTGGAGTGTGGAGATTTGGGTGTTTAGTAGGTTAAAGATTTGAAAAATAGCAGAGAACTAAACAGTGAGTTGCAAGAACACAGATCTGCAAAACTATACTAGATCAAGTTTGTTTATATATATATATATATATATATATATATATATAAACATATATATATATGTAAGTGGTTTTGGACTATGTAAATCAAATTTCACATTTTACTATAAGCAGCAAAAAGAAACCTGGTGGCACCATTAAAGCTTCCTGGAAATGTTCTTAGCTTCATCATCCAGTTCACTGGATACATTTTCTATTTTCCACATTACTGCAGTAAACTGTGTTGCTGAATTTTCTGCCACTAAATAATCAGTATTCACATTCTTCTAGTTCCTGATAACAATTTCCTCACTTTCCTTTAAGCCCTCACTGACAGCCTCTTCAAAGTCCATCAGCTTTCTATTCAAAACATTAGTATTTCACTAGCTCTCTCGTAAGAGTCCTTGTAGCTTCTGATCATTGTCTAATTCTAAAATCCTCGCCTACATTTTAGTTTAGTAGTAGTTCTCCACTTCCAGATTTCCTAGATCTATATTAGTTATGTATTGCTGAGTACTTTATTATCTTAAAATGTAACAGCCTATAAGAATATGAATTTATTTTACATATTTCTGGGTGGATCAGGAATCTTGTAATAGCTTTTCTGGGTGGTTTTAGCTCAAGGTTTCTCATAGATTGTAGTAAAGATATTGATTTAAGTTGAGCTTATCTGGTAGCTCAACTAAGCTTGGAGTATCTGATTCAAACTTGGATCACTCATATGGCTATTAACAAGAGATTTTGTATCCTCTTCACACGGATCTCTCCACAGACTATCTTCATTTCTTTTATCTGGCTTCTCCCATTAAAGATTTTCAAAACAGCAAAAGGTAGAAATCACAATTTTTAAATGAAATAGCCTTGGAAGTCACACATAATAATTTTAACCATACTACAATGGCTGCATAGGTCAGTCCTACTCAATGTGAGAGATAAACACGTCAGGGTATGAGTACAAGAAGGAAGGGATCCTTGGGGACAATTTTTGATGATAGCTTCCACATACAACTACTCTGTCTCAGTTCAGTGTCTAAAAACAGCTGCCTCATATAATTTGTCAAGTTTTCTAGTTGTACGTTAATAGGAGGATAAATCCCACAGGATGGGTGGAAGTGAAACGATGGTGCCATGTATTACTATAAAGAACAGTATGGGTAGATCAGGTTATAGAAAGTAGAATGTTTGGACTCATACTTTTGAAATACTGTACAGACTTTCAAGTGAGCATTTTAAACTTTAAAATTTCAGATCTATAGTTCATATAAGAAGTTTGAAGTAAATATGAAAATTTTGGACCCATCAACATACTAACCATTATGTCTAGTGTTCCATTACTGGAAGACTAAGCATATGGGAGTTATTTATATCCTGCTGCTCAAGGTCATCAGTAAGGTCTGATTTTTCACTCATGCAAAAATTTAGAAAATGGCAACCTCCTGCATAATTGGGTTACTGGCCTTTAAAGCCATGGGTCTAAATGAGATCATTTTGAAAAGCAAAGAGATATGAAGATTGAGTTCTGAGGAATTCCAAAATTTGCCACTGATGAGGAAGAGAAAGTTCTAGAAAGGATAGTGCAGAGTATCAACCAGTGAGGTAGGAAGAAAATAATCTTTGTGTGTAGTCCATGTAAATGTGAATAATTTTTTTTTTCAAAAAGAATAATCAGATGTGCAAATGCTGACAAGTAGGAAGAGGTCTGAGAATTGACTGTTGGATTTGAGAAGCAAACTCATAGAAATCTTTTTATCCCAAAGCTGGGATCTGAAAAATGCATTTAAAATACCTGCTGTGAATGGTTGAAATGTACTGTTTAGCTGCATAATTTAATAGGTTACTTTCCTCTCTCCCTTCTTCATAATTTCTCATTAAGGAATTGCACTTACCACCACGGTCCTCTAAACACCTTTCCATTCCAAGTGCTAACTTGGGGAGTCCATCTGCTGTCGCAGCTCGATGGTGCTAAAGTAAAGCTGGCAGGAGAACTGACAACCAGAGACGCATATTCTGTATAATGTGCTTTTCTTCTGCTTTGGCAAAAATAGAATCTAAACTTTGGCAGGAAATTAAAGAAATTTTGCATTTTGGTTAGCATTTGTGCTTCTTACCTCAAAATATAAAGTAGGACACCCCCAGGTGTAGGTTGGAGGATCAAATACTTTGCAACACAGCCAATATTTTTAAATTCTTTAATTAAAAATAAGAAAGGAATGAATCTGAAATTATTCCTTGTAATGTCTTTAACACTAAAGCCAGAGGTATGCCCTTATGTGAAAATTATGTGTACAGATGATTATCAGAATAATTCAAAAAATAATTAGGTTCATATAAATGTAGAATTGGGGAGAATGTGAAATAATATCTAAAAGGACATACATTAATTTTCTTATTTAAATCAAAGTTTGTTATTCCAAGCTAATTTTCCAAACAACTATGCCATACTTATATGTGCCATTAAAATAAGTTTTAGAAATCCTAGTGTAAAATGTCATACAGCTGGAATCCACTGATACAGAATTCTAAGCTTTGCCTAAAACTATTCATGATGCAAAAGGGAGAAAAACAGAAGCTCACAGTTATATCTAATACTAAGACAATATAGCACCAAAATGTAGTTAGGAACCTCTAACTAACTAAGAAAAGTACAGCCAGAGAGAGAAAATTTACCTTTGACTTTGGCAGGTTGTTATTTTCTAGATTCTTCTATAAAGCAAAATCATTTGAAAAAACAGTGTGTACAGTTCTCATTTTTTCACTAATGATTTAGAGCATGAGGTTCTTGTACCAACTAAAGAATGAGATACCTCTCTATCTATTATATAGTTCTTTACCAAAAGTTGGAATCAATATCTTTGAGAGTAGGAATTAAAAATATACTTTCCTGCTCTTCCCTTGAAAGTTTCAATTAATATATCTGGAATTGGCTTAGGCATATAATTTGAAGGGAAAATAAAAACAAATCAATGTCAATTGGATTATTCTATGTATATCTAGTTTAAATCTGCTTTATCTCTTTAAAATAGAAATGGCAGAAAATAAGAAAACTTTCACATTTTGTTTAGGCTTGTTACTTCAAAATAGAAAGTAAAGGATAGTCAGAATACTGATCCATGTCACAAAATTCTGTATTCTGGCAGAGATTGCAAATTATAAAAACATTATTTGAAAGAAATATTATTGTACCATAATAGATTCTGGAAGTTGTAGGTCAAGTGAAGCAGAGTGAAAAACAAGTATTTCTAGAGGCAGTTTTAGCTTTTGAAGTTTTCTGTCAAATCAGATGAGAACAGAAACAGACACAGGGGACAGCAAAAAGATGACGCACATTGTACCAGAGGTGTTCTATGTGAAAGTCTTCTACCAGACCAGAAGTGATCTGAGATCTGTGTCATCAACCTTCTCTCCACAGGAGGATTTGAGAAGGGAATTAGATCTGCACAAAAACTAACAAACAACAAGGAAAACCATACATCATGCATGTTGAGTAATGCTGGCCAATAAAGAAACTTGCCTACCAACAAATAAAACTACAGGCTCAGTGAAGCTTTGTCACAGTTATAAGCATCCAGAATAATGAGAGGAAGAAAATTCTTTTGAAAAATGTCTAATGCATTATCTAGAAGATAATTTTATAAGAATGTTTGAAATCCTTAAAGTGTGTAGTGCATAACATATAACTATAGATTTTTTTACAGCAACAAAGTTTATGAAGATTAAATAGGGAATGGATGAGATGAAATGGAATTTGCATAGATAAAGATATTTGAAAAAAAAGACAAAATAACAAAATTAAAATTAAAATTTTGCTACTACATTAGGAGTTGCGTATGAAAATGACCAAAAAATAAAAATAAAAAGAAACAATGAGAGGGAAAGTATTATTATAACAAAAGAGAATATGGGAACTATATGTGATAATTGATGTCCCTAAGAGGCCAGAACAAATATAACAGTGACAATATTTAAGTGTCTCTTCATTTAAAATACTAGAAAGAATCATAGCAAGATGGCTGAAGAGAATCATCCAATGATGATCCCCACAAAAGAACACCAAATTGAACAACTGTCAGTTCAGAAGGCACCTTCAAAATCCGCCCCCCCCACCCCAGTAGCAAGCGAGCAATGAAAATACTTGTTTTTTGTTTGTTTGTTTTTAAACGTAATAGTAAAAGACACATTGAAGAAGGTACTAAGAAAAATCTTGTACTCTCTATGCCACCTCTCCTCCAACCCCAGGCAGTGCAGCTCAAAGAGAGCATCTGTGCACTTGGGGAAGAGATATGGTTTAGCTGTGTCCTCATGCAAATCTCTACTTGAATTGTATCTCCCAGAATTCCCATATGTTGTGGGAGGGACCCGGGGGAGGTAATTGAGTCATGGGAGCCAGTCTTTCCCATGCTATTTTCCTATTGGGAATACGTGTCGTGATATCTGATGGGTATATCAGGGATTTCTGCTTTTTTTTTTTTTTTTTCCTCATTTTCTCTTGCCACCACCATGTGGGAAGTGCTTTTTGCCTCCCTCCACGATTCTGAGACCTCCCAAGCCATATAGAATTGCAAGTCCAATTAAACCTCTTTTTCTTCCCAGTCTCGGGCATGTCTTTATCAGCTGTGTGAAAATGAACTAATACAGTAAATTGGTACCAGTAGAGTGAGGCATTGCTGAAAAGATCCTTGAAAATGTCAAAGTGACTTTGGATTGGTAACGGGCAGAGATTGGAACAGTTTGAAGGGCTCAGAATAAGACAGGAAAATGTGGGAAAGTTTGGAACTTCCTAGAGAGTTGTTGAATGGCTTTTCCCAAAATGTTGATAGTGATATGGACAATAAGGTCCAGGCTGAGGTGGTCTCAGATAGAGATGAGGAACTTGTTGGGAACTGGAGCAAAGGTGACTCATGTTATGTTTTAGCAAAGAGACTGGCAGCATTTTGCCCCTGCCCTAGATATTTCTGGAATTTGATCTTGAGAGAGATGATTTACAGTATTTGTTGGAAAAAATTTCTAAGCAGCAAAGCATCCAAGAGATGACTTGGGTGCTGTTAAAGGCATTCAGTTTTATAAAAGAAGCAGAGAATAAAAGTTTGGAAAATTTTCAGCCTGACTATGCGATAGAAAAGAAAAAACCAATTTTCGGGGGATAAATTCAAGCTGGCTGCAGAAATTAGCATAAATAGCAAGTAGCCTAAAGTTAATCCCCATGAACATGGGAAAAATATCTCGAGGCCATGTCAGAGACCTTCACCACAGCCCCTCCCATTATAGGTCTGGAGGCCCGGGAGAAAAATGTTGTTTCATGGGCTGGGCCCAGGGTCCCCATCCTGCGTGCACTCTAGGGACTTGGTGTCCTGTGTCCCAGCTGCTCCAGCTGTGGCTAAAAGGGGCTAATGTACAGCTCAGTCTGTGGCTTCAGAGGGTGTAAGCCCCAAACCTTGGCAGCTACCATGTGGGATTGAGCCTGCGGGTGCACAGAAGTCAAGAATTTAAGTTTGGGAGCTTCCACCCAGATTTCAGAAGATATATGGAAATACCTGGATGCCCAGGAAGAAGTTTGCAGCAGGGGTGGGGCCCTCATGGAGAATTTCTGCTAGGGCAGTGTGGAAGGAAAATGTGGGGTTGGAGCTCCAACACAGAGTCCATACTGGGGCACTGTCCAGTGGAGCTGTGAGAAGATGGCCCCTGTCCTCCAGACTCCAGAATGGTAGACCCACTGACAGCTTGCACCGTGTGTCTGGAAAAGCCACAGACACTCAAAGCCAGACTGTGAAAGCAGCAGGGAGGGAGGCTCTACCCTGCAAAGCTACAGGGGTGGTACTGCCCAAGACCATAGGAACCTACCTTTTGCATCAGTATGACCTGGATGTGAGACCTGGAGTCAAAGGACATAATTTTGGAGCTTTAAAATTTGACTGCCCTGCTGGATTTCAGACTTGCATGGGTGCTGTAACTCCTTTGTTTTGGCCACTTTCTCCCATTTAGAACAGGTGTATTTACTCAATACCTGTACCTCCATTTTATCTAGGAAGTAACTAGCTTGCTTTTGATTTTACAGGCTCATTGGTGGAAGGGATTTGCCTTGTCTCAGATGAGTCTTTGGACTGTGGCCTTTTGGTTAATGCTGAAATGAGTTAAGACTTTGAAATGTGAGGACATGAGATTTCATTGTTTCTTTGTTTCTTAGTTTTGAAATGTGAGCACATGAGATTTAGAGGGGCCAGGGTTGGAATGATATAGTTTGGTTGTGTCCCCACCCAAATCTCAACTTGAATTGTATCTCCCAGAATCAAGGGACCCAAGGGTAGGTAATTGAATCATGGAGCTGATCTTTCTGTGCAATTCTTGTGATAATGAGTAAGTCTCACAAGATCTAATGGGTTGGTCAGGAGTTTCCACTCCTGCTTCTTCCTCATTTTCTCTTGTTGCTGCCATGTAAGAAGTGCCTTCTGCCTCCCACCATGATTTAAGGCCTCCCCAGTCATGTGGAACTCTAAGTGCAATTAAACCTGTTTTTCCTCCCAGTGTTGGGTATATCTTTATCAGTTGCATGAAAATGAACTAATACAGGAAGGGAGAGTAAAATGTGTGGAACTTTGCAATAGAATTCACAACTGCCCTGTCAAAATGAAACAAGACACTTGTCAGAACTCTGTCAGTGCTCATAGAAGGAGCATTTAGACTAGCCCTAGTCTAGAGGGGAATCCTCTGTCCAGTGTGAAGAAACCTAGTCCCAGCCCACTTCATCACCAGCTGACTATGGTGGCCTGGGGGCCCAAATAAATTTGAGTGCCAGTCAGGCCGTAATTGCTTCTATCCTTTGGAAAGTATTGACACTGCACTGGTCTCAGAGACTGTGGGCCTGTAGTGAAAGATATACAGAAAACAGCAATAATTAGGGGATGGAGGGGGTGGAGTGAAAGTGTCAAGTTTTGTAGTTTTAGTTTGTTTTTTTTTAATTCTTATTTGTGATTTGTAGAAATTTTATTCAAAGAAATAATAAGAGATAACTTTCTAAACCTAGAGAAACATATGAATATCCAGGCACAAGAAGGTTAAAGAATACCATGCAGATTTTACCCAAATAAGCTTATCTCAAGGCATATAATAATCAAACTCTCTAAGGTCAAGGACAAAGAAGGAAATTTAAAAGTTGTAATTAGTTTAAATAATTGGTGATAAAATGTTTTTTGAAAGCCTCATGGTAATCACAGTGAAAAATCTGTAAGAGATACACAGAAAATAAAAGGCAAAAAATTAAAGCCTACTACCAGAAGACATCACATATACATATATACATACACACACAAATATATACGTATATACGTATATACATATATACGTGTATATATACACACATATATATATACCAGCCCACTTATCCATATACCAGCCCACCATATGCTATGCCACAAACAAGTCAAATTTTTTAAATGGAAATTATATCAAGCATCTTTTCCGACCAAAATGAGATGAAACTATAAATCAACAAGAAAAGCTACTTTAGAAACTGTAAAAATACATGGATGTCAAAAACATGCTCCTAAATGACCATTGGATCAATAAAGAAATTGAGAAAATTTTAAAGTTTATTTAAAACAAATGAAAAGAAAAATACAACATACCAAGACCTCTAGGATACAGCAGAACTAATACTAATACTAAGAGGGAAATTTATAGCAATAAATGTCTAGATCAAAAAAGCAGAAAAATTTCAAATAAACAAGTTTATGTTTCATTTTAAAGAACCAGAAAAGCAAGAGCAAACTATGTCCATAGTGAGTAGAAGGAAATAAATAATAAACACAAAAGGGAACTAAGTAAAATTGAGACAAAAACATAGGAAAGATCAATAAAATCAATAGTGAAAAGATACAATTGATAAATTTTAGCCAGACTAAGAAAAAGAAAAAATGCAAATAAATAAAATCAGGAGAGAAGAGAAACATAAGTGATACAACAAAAATTTGAAGGATTATTTATTGGAGACTGTTATGAGTAACTACACATCGATAAATTCAAAAATCTAGAATAAATTAATTTCAGATAATACCACCTACCAAGATTGAATGATGAAGAAATCCAAAACTTGAATAGACCACTAACAAATAATAAGATAGAAACAATAATAAAAAGTTACTCATCAAAGAAAAACCCAGGCAGCCACTGATGGCTTCATCACTGAATTCTACCAAACATTTAAGGAAAAATTAATAACAATCTTAATCAAACTATTCCAATAAATTGAACAAGAAATAATGAAAACTCATTCTAGGGGCCGAGTGAGGTGGCTCACTCCTATAATCCAAGCACTTTGGGAGGCTGACGTGGGCAGATCACGAGGTCAGAAGTTCAAGACAAGCCTGACCAATATGGTGAAACCCCATCTCTACTAAAAATACAAAAATTAGCCCAGCGTACTGGCATGCACTTGTAGTCCCAGCTACTTGAGAGGCTGAGGCAGGAGAATCCCTTGAACCTGGGAGGTTGCAGTGAGCCAAGATCACGACACTGCACTCCAGCCTGGGTGACAGAGCGAGACTCTGTCTCTCAAAAAAACAAAAACAAAACAAAACAAAAAAGCACCTCATTCTAGGATGCCAGCATTACCCTAATACCAAAACCAGACAAAAACAACAACAATAACAAAAACAACAGGGTGAAATCTCTGATGAATATCGTTTAACAAATTCTTTAAAAAAGCCTAACAGACTGGCAAAATAAATTCAATGAAATATTTAAAAGATCATTTGTCATAACCAAGTAAGATTTATCCCTGGGATGCAAGGATGGTTCAAAATACACAAATCAATAAGCATGATACATCACCTCAGCACAATGGACAAAAACCATATGATAATTTTAATAAACATAAAAAATTAAATTTGATTTATTCATTATAAAAACTATCAACAAACTGGGAATAGAAGGAACATACCTTAACGCAATAGAGGTCATATGAAAGAAACCCAGACTAGTATTATCCTGAACAAGGAAAAACTGAAAGCCTTTTACCTTAGATCAGGAAGAGGACAAGGATGCTCACTTTCACCACTTTATTCAACATAGTACTAGAAGTACTAGCCAGAGCAATTAGACAAGAGAAAGAGAAAACAATATCCAAATTGGAAGGAGAGGAGCCAAATTATCTTGTTTGTGGATGATATGATGTTATAACTAGAAAAAACAAATGATTATTTCAAAAATTATTAGAACTGATAAATTCAGTAAGGTCGGGGATAGAAAATCAACATATAAAAATCAGTAGCATTTCTGTTTTTTAATTTTTTATTTTACTTGAAGTTCTGGGACACATGTGCTGAATGTGCAGGTTTGTTACATAGGTATACATGTGCCATGGTGGTTTCCTGCACCTATCAACCCATTATCTAGGTTTTAAGCTCTGCATGCATTAAGGTATTTGTTCTAATGCTCTCCCTAACCTTTCCCCAACCCCTTGACAGGCCTCAGCGTTTAATGTCCCCCTCCCTGTGTTCTCATTGTTCAGCTCCCACTTAAGTGAGAACATGCAGCGTTTGGTTTTCTATTCCTGTGTTAGTTTGCTGAGGATGATGGCTTCCAGCTTCATCCACGTCCCTGTAAACTACATGAATTCATTATTTTTAATGACTGCATAGTATTCCATGGTGTATATGTGCCATATTTTCTTTATTCCATCTGTCATTGAGGGGCGTTTGGGTTGGTTCCAAGTCTTTGCTGTTGTAAATAGTGCTGCAATAAACATACATGTGCATGTATCTGTATAGTCGAATGATTTATAATCCTTTAAGTATATACCCAATAATGGGATTGCTGGGTCAAATGGTATTTCTGGTTCTAGATACTTGAGGTATTGCCACATTGTCTTCCACAATGGTTGAACTAATTTACACTCCCACCAACAGTGTAAGTGTTCCTATTTCTCTGCATCCTTGCCATCATCTGTTGTTTCTTGACTTTTTAATGACTGCCATTCTAACTGGCATGAAATGGCATCTCATTGTGCTTTTGATTTGCATTTCTCTAATGATCAGTGATGATGAGCTTTTTTCATGTGTCTGTTGGCTGTGTAAATGTCTTCTTTTGAGAAGTCTGTTCATATCCTTTGCCCACTTTTTGATGGGATTGTTTGTATTTTTTCTTGTAAATCTGTTTAAGTTCCTTGTAGATTCTATATATTAGCCCTTTGTTAGATGGATAGGTTGCAAAAATTTTATCCCATTCTGTAGGTTGCCTGTTCACTCCGATGATAGTTTCTTTTGTTGAGCAGAAACTCTTTAGTTTAATTAGACCCCATTTATCAGTTTTGTCTTTTGTTGCAATTGCTTTTAGCGTTTTAGTTATAAGTCTTTATGACTTAAATGTCTATGTCCTGAATGATATTGCTTAGGTTTTCTTCTGTGGTTTTTAGTTTTAGGTCTAACATTTAAGTCTTTAATCCATCTTGAGTTAATTGTTGTATAAAGTATAAGGAAGGGGTCTAGTTTCAGTTTTCTGCATATGGCTAGCCAGTTTTCTCAGCACCATTTATTAAATAGGGAATCCTTTTCCCATTGCTTGTTTTTGTCAGGGTTGTCAAAAAATTATATGGCTGTAGGAGCCCTTTGTTCTGCTCCATTTGGTCTACAAATCTGTTTTGCTACAAGTGCCATGTTGTTTGGGTTACTGTAGCCTTGTAGTATAGTTTGAAGTCAGGTAGCATGACGCCTCCAGCTTTGTTCTTTTTGCCTAGGATTTTCTTAGCTATATGGGCTCTTTTTTGGTTCCATATGAAATTTAAAGTAGATTTTTCTAGTTATCTGAAGAAGTCAGTGGTAGCTTGATGGGAATAGCATTGAATCTATAAATTCCTTTGGGAAGTACAGCCATTTTCACAATATTGACTCTTCCTATCAATGAGCATGAAATGTTTTTCCATTTGTTTGTGTCCTCTCTTATTTCCTTGAGCAGTGGTTTGAAGTTCTCCTTGAAGAGGTCCTTCATGTCCCTTTTAAGTTGTATTCCTAGGTATTTTGTTTTTTTTGTAGCAATTATGAATGGGAGTTCACTTATGATTTGGCTCTGTGCTTGTCTATTATTGGTGTATAGGAATGCTTGTGATTTTTGCACATTGATTGTGTATCCTGAGACTTTGCTGAAGTTGTTTATCAGCTTAAGGCGTTTTTGTGCTGCGATTATGAGTTTTTCTAAATACACAATCATGCTGTCTGGAAACAGGACTTAAACTGAGCTCTGGACCAGGCGTATCTGATAGATATCTACAGAACTTTCCACCTCAAATCAACAGAATATACATTGTTCTCAGTACCACATTGCACTTATCCTAAAATCGACCACATAATTGGAAGTAAAACATTCCTCAGCAAATGCAGAAGAACT